>NC_039255.1:12729639-12757392 GCF_003368295.1 Carassius auratus
AAACAAATTATCCTCTCCCCTAGAAATTCTACTACATTTTCTATAGTAAATTTACTGTAGTATTTTTTCACGTTGTGACTACAATATGTAACGTTGTGTTAAATGCTATAGGTGTTTCTGTGGGCAGAAAATTAACTCCCTTAAAGTATTTTCCACATTTTCACTAATTTATTAAATGTATATCTAGACAAATCATTAATTTTCTATTTTTTTCTGCATGTTTGTACTCCAGTGCCATTCGATTGCCATTTCTTGTTATATCCACACTAAACAATGAATAAAACTGAGGGTAAAAAAAAAAGGAATATATTTTAAAGTCTTGGACCAAGACAAGGTCAAAACAACACAACATATTAATGGAATGCATTTGAAAAGTATCGAAAACAAATGATGAAGGCATAATAAACGTTTCTGAGACTATTTTAATGTTACCTTCATACAGCAAAAAAAGTTGAAAGTATTTTAATTTTAATAAAAACAAACAAACAAACAAATAAATATATCAACAAACTATTGGGACATAAAATGGACATACAAGTGTATCGCACAATGGAAAGATAGGCTACATTTAGGATTTTTTTTAAGTAACCATTTTACATTTAATTTTAAGAAAATGGTCAAAGTGTGAGAGATTTTAAAATAAAGTCAATAGCTACAAATGATGAAAATTATTTACAACTCTTACTAATTTCCCCCCCTCTATTTTCCTCATTCCCACGAAAACATGGCTTTTCCACCCCAAAACTGGCAAGTTAGTAAAATAGATTGGATTCAAGTCTATGCGCGCCACTGAATGTGGGTACTATGTAGAGAAAAGCTGTAGTTGAACCCACGCATTCAGAGCAGGACCAAGGCTTAATTATTGAGGGTGACCCCCGATTGCTCAAACCAAATAGAGTTGTAGCAAGAAGCTCTTAGCTATTCAATTATAATTGGTGTATTCGGTCATAACAAGCATATGCGTTTTAGCACAATGGGTGGACTCTAAAAGGAACCTCAACAGCACATTAAAACTGCATTACTTCTTCCAAGAAGTGTACTCAAGATCTTTCTGGTCTCGATGCGCACACCGTTCCAAAAGCGCACACGTCTCCAAAGGTGCACGTTTTACCACACAAAAGAGTTGATATTGTTTGAGTTTTAACAAGAGGTGTACATATGGCATCCGGGTTGTAATTAAATGTTTTTAAGTTGTTGTTTTTGTCTGCTCAGTGAAGTTTCCTTTTCTTCTCGATGTGCAGCCTTTTCCGAGTCTGAACAAGAGAGAAGAATTAAATAGCTTTTCCGCCAGTTTGGAACAAATGGATGGCAAAAAGCTGGTCAGCGAGTTTTAGTCCTTGATTGCCTTCTTCAGATGCCCTTCAGACAAAGGCTGGGGATGAAAATAAAGCCCCACCTGGTACTTCTGTTTGCTAAAATAATAAGAAATAGATTTCGTTTCATAAATAATTGCAACAGATTGTAAAGTGCAGCAGTTGAAGAAGTATCAATCAAGAGAGAGGGGCCAGGTATCACCTGCTCTTCAGTAAGACGCATTTATTGTTAAATCAGGTTCTTTGCGATATCTATGATTTCCACAGCAACAGGTCGCCTATGTTTGCCCATACTTTGCATAACAAGCAAGATATTACTAGGCACTGATAAAAATCGAGGGACAAATCTGACAATCCCAAACCCACACCTGTCCCGCGATATCCCAATGTGGATCTGGCATGAAAAGTTATTTGTAAAGCGTTAATATTTGGTTTACTTTGGATTATTTCGAGGTCTTTATAACAGCACGACATCATTCCCTATCTCCTTGCTTTATTTGTCCATTTTATTGAAAGCATATGGTTATCAGATGTCCTACAAAATACATATTTAGTTAGACTGGCGATGAGTGCCTTTGTGGACACTTGGGCACCACGGTAAATATTTTGCGCCCATAACAGTGCTCTTGGGCTCTCCAATAAATGAAGATTTATCAAGGCTTGGGGGCTTGGGGCCAAGTGTAAACTCGTACTATCCGACCACGTTGGAAGTCTTTTGTTTGCAACTGCGACCACATTTACAACGCGCACTTGATGTTCTTAATAACAGACTCCGTTTGGAGACACCAGTGCGCACGCATTTAGTTTCCTATGCAAATGCTTTTGTGCATAATATTCTGTGTTTTCATTGTACTATAGAAGTGCTGCTGCACACAATCACAAGTTATTCCACATTTTCTTCCATTTAATATTATTTCCCCAGGGTTTTTGCACTACAGCACAATTTACGCACAGGAATATCGCCACAAGGCGCAAAAAGGCAATGACACTAAATTAGCACTGTTTATAAGTAATTCTTTCCCGTTTCGAATAATTAAAATTTATTGTTGAAATTTATATGTTAAGTGCCAATAAAAAAATGCAATAAGCCATGTATGTTCATAATACTACCTACATGATGTTAATGCAAATCATAAGACTATTCCTGCTCCAGATCCGTGAACTTTTTTTTTTATCATCCAGAAGTTGATGTTTGATAAAACCTCATGCATATACTGTACCACTATTATATTTCGACAATGAGGACTTATATAATTCATTGCAAAATAAAGGCTTATAAGCCACTATATTTGCAATAAGCTGCAACGAGCTCGTGATGAAATTGTTGTAGACAAATGAATAAGTGCTACTATAAACAACAACAACAACAACAGACAACTATAGAAAAGTTCACATGACATATTCTACCCTGTTTTAAACCCCCTCTTAGTTGATTTCTTAAACCTGAAGGTAAATTTCGGAAAGGACAGTCTCTGATTGGCCACTTGACTCTATTTGTTTATCCTAGAGCGCAGATAGGATAAAGGGACATAAATGACGAATGGGCGCATCACTCTCTTTTGTTCCTTTGATTTATATATTAAGGGAATGAAAAGAGACTGCATGCTGCTCACTGGTGGATAGGACGCGCAGTGCTGTAGACCAACACCCTCACTGAACCTCGGTTTCACTGAGTCAGTCTGCAAGCCAAGAGGTAAGCATCTGAATTATGATAGGTTTCTCATAGGTTGTTATCCAAGACCTTAGACTGAAGCTGACCAGTGTGTTTCATGTAGGCAGAATGACTCCAGGATCCACGTGCGCGTCGGTAGGAAGGAATGGGGCATTTAAATCTAACTGGAGTTCAGCATTAGATCCCAAGGCTGGATCCACAGACATCACCAAAAGCCAGCAAATCAAATGCAACAGAGAATTTGAGCTGGACAGCACAAACTCGGCAACGAAGGAACGCTCATCTACCGTCAACGAAGAGAACACAAGAAGTAAAAGAATGAAGAAAAGGATGCCGGTTAAATCAGCTAGCAGACAACATGGGAATCGCAGAGTGAAGGCAAATGACAGAGAAAGGCATCGCATGCATAAGCTGAACTCTGCCCTGGATACTCTCAGAAGCGTGCTTCCAACTTTTCCCGATGACGCGAAACTGACTAAAATTGAGACTTTGAGATTCGCGCACAACTACATTTGGGCATTGTCGGAAACACTGAGACTTGCAGACCACGTTCGACAAACTTCAAATCACGATCGGGATCAGGAGAACCTCACTGTGCAAAATATTTGCTTGGATACGCGTTTCAGCGCGTGTAGCGCACGCGCGTCCAAATGGCACTCCACAAACTCATCCTCAAATTGGCAAGAAACTGAAGGCTACTATGCTGACATGTTACTAGAGGGATTGAACTGCGATTTTCGGGACAATCTGACATTTAATCTGATCTGCGAGTAGCAAAACTAATCTTGTCCCTTGCTGTAAAGACCACGAGAATGACATAAGTGTAGAAATTTTATTTTCCATTTACGCCTTATAAAAAACGTCATGATTTAATCCCTTAAATTATTCACATTATTTATTATGTTCCCAGTCATTTTTATACGCAAGGGAAGTTTAAACGCAAAATAGCGCTTTTCTTTAGATTGCCAGCTCTTAACACTAAAAGATGTGTTTGACTGTTATAGTCATAAAGTTGTAAATATGTGTTGTTTCCTTCTTTTTAATTTAAATGTAAACCTTTGATACAAATCATAAGTAAATATTGAATCTGCTTTAGTGTTTCGTCAAAGAAGCTTTAACTGTTGTCCTTATACGACGCTTTCTGCGCTTCCCAGAGCAACAGGTAGTTGATCAAAATAGGGTACATGGGGGTTATTGTTCAATGTCACATTTACATTTAAAAAAAATAAAAATTCAACATCACTAGTAGATATAGATTTGACCTAGTATCATTTAGCTAGGTGTTAATATATTTCTCTATTCTATTTCTTTATATTCTTGCAATAATTGAGTAGGACAGCTTCTTTGAGATTTCTTACAGCTGCACAAAAAAGCTATATTGTACTCTGACTGAAGTGTGAGTGGGTTGATGCTTACATTACAACACTAGAGTATTTAGTCATTTATTCAGTTGTCTTTATAATGCTCTTGAAAAGCATAATTTTCAAAGAAATAAACCATAGAGAAATTTCACAATGGATATGCAAAATTTATTTTCTAGCAAGACTTAACATGTTATTTTTATATAAAAACATGGAGAATCCAAAAGACAATGTACATACATGGAATAGATTTTATATACTGGTGTGCGTGGGGAATACAACAATGATTACATAATTTCAATGATTAGTTTATGATTTTTTTTTATATGCAAATGCCTTAAGTGGTCTTAAGATACCCTAGCATGAGTCTTTTATACAATGAGATAAATGTCTGGAATAACAAGGACACTGGAATGTATGATAACAATAGCACTTAATCTGGATAGACTATATTCACATATTCAGGTGACGTCTAATCACAATTTCCTGATTACTGTTGCCAAAGTCTATTTATATCCATGCACATCTGTCTGAGTATGTAAGAGCTGTTACAAACATTCATTCTGGCAACAAAGCAGCCTCACTGAAAGACTATCCAAATAAAGAGTTGCAGATTTCCAAAGGAATTCCCCAGATAAGGGAATGTGCAGTTTTAAAGTAGAATGTGGGAAACATTCTACTTTGGAAAAACAGTGACAACATCATAACCCTCCGGAGGAGTGACGTGTTCACGTGCGTGTTTCTCGCAGTAAATCTTGTCCTCGACAAAAAAGTGTCCTTTTTGCTTAAGATTGATCCCGCAGTCTGTGCAGACGTAGCATTCTGGATGGCGAAACTTATCTCGAACTTTGACCATCAATCCTCTTTATAACCAAATAAAGAGAAAACAGTTGTTTAGGAAAACATGTTTGCAAAAAAGGCAACAATTCTAACCAAATACTTAACAGAGAGCGAATTATAAAGGTCATAAAGAAATTGAGTTCCCAAATGTTCCACTAGATGGCAACACTGGCATGATACAGCAAAGGACATTTCTGTTCTGAAATGGATTTCATAAAAAAAAAAAAAAAAAAAGGTGAAACTTACACAATCCCTGAACCACATTTGTCACAAAGAGAGAGCTTTTCAGGATTCCCAACCGAGGCTCCAATTTTTGGGGTGGGGGCTTTGACACTTCTGAAGCCTGAGGGTTTATCTGTATCACCTGACACAAAGAAACAGAGATCCATGTAATACTAAGGCTGTCTTTTATAGGCCCAAAGATCTGAAGCAGAATGTGTTTCACAGCTGTAGTTACAGGCATGGCTTTAGATACTGATGATTATTAAATCAGAGATAGATTATTTTATCAACAGAAGCTAAGGCCTGGTGGGTGACCCGTGTGTAATTCATACACAATGTAATATGGTATAAAAGGAAAGATGTATGAGATCATACCAGTTTCCAGGATCTCCTGCAGAACTTTAAAAGAGGCAGACTGGCGAGGAGGCTCATTGGATTCTTGATTCTCCTGCAGCATTTTGTACACTTCAGAGTCTGCAGCTAATGCAGGTATTGGCTGGCCAGGTCTACAGGGATCTGGGCTATAAAACATGCAAAAGGTCACAATGATGACAGCTACAAGACAAACAATATTCTCTCAAAAGTATTATATTATTTAACTAAATCCTAAATGGCTAGTTTCAGCCCGACGGACATAAATTCAAATAAATATACTTATACAGCACAAAACTGGAATAAGTGTAGCACGTAATGATACAGTATACAAGTGTTCATAATAAGTAGAAAAAAAAAACATCTGTACAAAATCTGGTTGTAAACACTTGTTAATTCATAGAAGCTTTGTATTCATGCTGGAACATGTCCCATAAATGTACTATACAACTACACACAAGAAACGTTGAAATTTAAGTGTCAAGGTATTCATAATGCATGTATTTAGAAAAGATTTCCATTTCATATAAAGGCTGTTGTTTTGAACTTTGTACTACTCAAAGAACTTTGAAAACAACATATCACGATTACTGGAGTATTGGAAGGAATGTTTGCAGAATATACATGAATGTTCGATAAATGCTAGACATAACTTAATTAAATGTAAACTTTTCATAGGCTATACATGTGCAAAACTAAATTACATAAGATTTTTCCAGAGGTGTTGCCTGAATGTTATAAATGAAAAGCTGCCGAACGCACATTGATTAACTTATTATGGACATACAGCAAACTCCACAGGTACTGGACTGATATCTTTGACTTTCTTTCAAAAGTACATAAGAGGGACACTCGATCCAGACCCAATAATCGCTATATTATACGTTTTTGTTGAGCATTCCTTTAACAGGCATGAACACCAGTCCATCTTCTTATCTATGGTTCTTGCAAAGAGATTGATTCGTGGCTTAAAGAGCTGATGAATATTATACAGATAGAAAGATTACGATTTATTATGAACAATGAAAAGTCAGATCTATTTCAGGGAATTTTTAATCCTATACTGGATCACTTGGATATATTTTTGCTCCATATTGGTCATATATACGGTTTGATATTTTATTTATATATTTACTAGTTATTTTTCTGTATTCTTTCCATATGTCATAGATGTTTATCCCAGTTATTTAATACCTTTTCTGTTTACTTTTATTTTTGTAAATCGGTACCGCACTGCTGTTATTTTTTGGACCACACATTTTGATCAGGTTTATGTTGTATAAGTGAACATAAGTGTAAAAAAATGGTACACTTTTACAGACCCCAATGTTTTGAATAATAATATATTTTGTCAAGGTAAGAAGCCCTTTTTAAAATAAAATAAAAATATAGGATTGTGTTATAAGATAAAAACATTAGGTTTTTGTGGAGGTAGCTTGCCTTGCCATGTCTTTTGATCTCACATAACAAATGTCGGTAGGTTATCATCGAGGACTCTCTATAATATAATTTCCTGATTTCTTTTTGTTTTTCTGCATGTTTGTTGTACCACATAGCTTTGTGACAGTATGTCAGTGAGGTGTGTATTATGCTTACTTCCTACTGGCTTCACTGGATGCAGCAGAAGTCTGGACGCCATCCACTGCACTGTTAAAACTCTTAATGTTTTCAGAGGAATACAGGCCAGCAGGGTTATTGTACATGTTGGTGACCAACCTCGGACTGCCAGAATTGAAAGGAATGGCACTTCTGTTATGAGCAGAGCCTATATGTTTCATCTCCTACAAAAAAACAAAACAAAAAACAGAGCAGCTACTATGAGTCTAAATCTCAAAAACATGTCAAACAAAACTGTAACTTTAAAAGATTATTTCACCCAAAACGGCTTTGGTCATTTACTAGTTCCAATCCTGTTTGACTTATTTTCTTCTTTTTGTCCATATAATGAAAAATCAGTGGACTCTAATGTTGTTTTGGACTCCACTGACACTGACTAAATGATGACAGAATTTCATTCAAATAAAATAATTTCATAACAATGGCAGTAATATATAACTTTTCAGACCAGAAGAAAAGGACTGAGAATCAATCATTACTTTTTTTTTTAGAACTGTAGATATTATAACCAAGTCGATGTGAACAAAGACCATTTTACAACAGGAGAAAAAAAAAGACAGGGAAAAGTTTTTCCACACTAAGGTTTTAATGACTTTCGTCTGTCAACAACATATTTAACAGTTGTTCCTTACTATGTTTCTCCCTCTGCTTAAAATTAGGAAACATTTGTAACTCCCAAACTATGCAGTCAAACTCCACACACTTCCTATGATCACTCACATTCTGACCCTAAATTTCCAACATACCCTGCAGGATGTGGATCTTGCGTCATGGTTTTGGCTGATGAACTCCCTGTCTCCATGGATAGGGCTTTTTAGGATATAAACAATGACTTCACTTTGGTAGCCTATGGCGTCGTGCCTTTATTTGTTTAGCAGCTATGGTTCCGTTATGTATGACAGTCTCATGCACTACAAAGGTCTTTAAAACTCATTGAAAATGATCAAGGGTCCATATAAAATTCCCTCAGCTCCCAGCTAAGCAGAGCTAAAACGCACCTGTGCTTCTTTATTTGCCAGATTCATCTTGTATGGATTGGTCTTTCCTTCTTCAGTTACCAGTGGGGACCACATTTTTGACTCTGATCTGCAAAAAAATTGTAAACTTTCAAGCAGTGAATCTGTAAATGATTAAGGTACAAAAAGAGAGAGAGAGATGAAAATTAGACCCAGCACCATTTTACAGTGTATGCCATTATCTTCCACCGTGTCACAGAATATTATATCTAGAATGTCTGTAAGAATTTAATAAAAGACAACTTTTCTGTTTGTTTTGTAAGAAGTTTCATTATATTGTGCTTTTCTACATACTTATAGCTAATGCTACATTCAGGTTAACAACTGCATGTTCCCCTTTGCACTGTAATGCCCCACCTGTCAATGGAAAGCACCATTTCCTCTATGCAAGCTTTGATTTTATTTTGTGCTTCCAGGTGAGTCATGCCCTCTGTTGATTCTCCATCTATGGACAGGATCATGTCCCCTATACAAAGGTCTGCTTGAGCCGCTTTGCTTCCTGGAGTCACCTGAAAAGTCAAAACTGGTCATCTAAAAGGCTTTAGAATTAAATTGTATAGTTTTCCATACCCAAATATAAACTTAAAAGAAATACAGCAAGATTTTTATAATAACTTATTTTTGGTGTAGCTTTCACTTGTTACATCCTGACCTCCTCTATGTCAGGGTGGGCACCTTGTTTCTGAGAATAACGTGGATAAACATGCACTCAGCAAATTTTTATTTACACTTTGCTGGCTTATATCAGGATGAATATCAACTAGAATGCATGATGTTTGTTTATTCCTGAACTAAACTGCTTGTTTATTTTCTGGATACTCTTAGATCCAATCCCGACTAAAGGGTCGTTCACATCAAGGATGATAACTATAATGATAAATCAAACAATGAAGTTTTGATATTTGTTCTAATTCTGTGAGAATACAGATAGATGACATAACGCTAGGGCACGCTTACAGTAAACAGACTGTTATTGTGCATTGTGGATGCTGATAGATTTATCATTGCAGTCATCGTTTTTGGTGTGGAATGGCCTTCATTTCTAAAATGAGATCTGAAAAGAAGTGCTATTTAAAGCGAACTATTTTTGGTATCAATATGGTGGCACCCATGAAAGAGACCCACTCTAGTAAAATAAAATAGCTTATTCTAGAAATCTGATGTTGGGAGTCTTATACTAATGCAAGTGAACATTTTTTTTCTTTATACATACAACTTCTAGTTAAAAAATGTATTCAGTGCCCCTTTAAGAGATGACAGGCAGCTTGTTGCGGTAGAAGGTACCGTTTGTGTGTCATATTACAATCATAACATGCATTCATGCCATGAATACTTGTAATGTTTTCAAATCAATACAGGTTAGGCGACTGAACACTTTTCTGCTAAACCATATGGAATGAAGCACAGAACTAGTTCTATTTTGCGTCAAGATGAGCTAGTTATTAGCTAATTGGTTCCTTTTGTTTCGCGAAACATTTAATCCAAGTGTTCGAGACATTACAACACTGAAGTTTAGGACGATCCGGTCGCGTTCACGTGCGTTCCTGTTGGATGCTGCTGCTGCATGCAGGCGTGACACGTCTTTGAGAAAGTTTATCCAGATCCTGGAGTATAATATGTTGGCCTAGTGATGTCTGTGAAATCCATTTTTCCTCTGTGATTAATTATTAACAAATCCAAAATTAATGTCTTACCCTCGAGATTGTCAGAGGTTGTTCGAAATCTTTTCCCCCGACCAGACGGAAGCCCCACGGTCCAGGACCTTGTAAAACAACCCGTAAAGGCATTATTATTTCCAACACGTAGCCTAAACGGGTGGCGTCTAGTGCACTGTAATCTGTGCTCTGAACTCCGCAGTTTCGAGTACTGTAATTGTAGCGGGACAGGGCGTTCCCTTTGAAGAGACGATACCTGGGCGGAGCTTCCTCAGAAGTGAGCGAATAATAATGTCAAGTATCTGTGCTGATAAGAGCGTGTTTCCTATGTTTATTTAGGGGTGGACCATTACGTCATCTTATATTGGAGTTGACCATGTATGGAAGAGTCAAATCCTGAGATTTGGTATGTGCCACTCCCAAATCGAGTAGATTTTTGGCATGGGGGGCAATTCGCTTAGTGCATGAATATTCAGCGGGACTGGATCACATTCTCAACATTCCCAAAGAGTGGAACAAGTGCAGACAAAACAGGCAACGCGGAAGCACAATGTCAATATTTAATTTACACTAGAGTTTTATAAACTTAACAACAGTACCACTTCCACTGAAGTGGCTATGTTTGTTGACATTTTCCAAAGTTTTATACTGTTTCAGATAAACTGCCTTAGTAAGGGGATGTTAATGTCATTCCATTCAAAAATGTTTCCTAAAATGTTAATGGTTAGTACAGATAAGGGTTCTGGTTAGCATGTTATATAGAGCCAGGGGCTTATCAATCTGTTTAGTAACCAGGCCGGATGCAGTTACGATGTCAGTTGGAACACTGAACTAAACGATCTTAACTTCTCTTAACTTGGTGACACCCTTCCTGCAGAGTTTACCCCTTCTTTATAAAATCTGCCTGTAATTATCAAGCGGTCCTAGTCTGTCAGTAACAGTTTCAAGTATCTATGCTAAACTGAAATATGCAGAATGGAAAACAATATAATCTAAAATAATAATAATAATAAAAATCCACTTTTGCCTTCCCATGACTTTCCAAAAGGGAGAGAGAAAATAATATGGTAGTTTGAGGAGAGAGAGAGATGTCAAATATTCATTCAAGCCCCCAGAAACTACTTTTTGTAATTTAATGCTATAGGGTAACATACAAATAAAGCTAATTTACTAATTGGTTTATTGCAGAAATGCATCATCACAGGCTTATTATTTTATGCAATAAGAAACTATGCAATTAAAAGAAAATTGTAGTACTATATAAAGTAAACTATTAAATTAGCAATATATATGTATATATATATATATATATATATATATATATATATATATATATATATATATATATATATATATATATATATATAATAAATCACTGTTTTGCTGGGATGCAAATTAATTAATTTTAATGGAAATGCATCATTGCATTATCACGGTCTGTGAAATACCTGTTCATGCATGACAAACCCATGTACTTTTACTGCCACATATAGTGTATAGTGTATGTATTTGCATGCAATTAGAAATTTTGAAATGTTAAATCATGTAAAATACAATAAATAAATAACAAATAATTAAAATGAAATATTAGTGCAAAATAAGAAAAACTACAATGAAAATAAATGAAATAAAATATCTACAATGGAAAAGTAATGGAAAAGCATAAAAATAAATAAACAAACAACAATCATGAAAAATTCTATAAATAAAAAAAGATAGAAATCTCTCTCTCCGACCACCAGAAAGATTTTTTTTTCTTTTTTTATTTCACGGTTGGATGTTAATATCCTAATACTTTATATTAAATCATTATTCTGTCTAATTAAAATGAAAATAATTACTTTAATTAAGATTAAAGTCTATTAGTAGACATTTGGCCTTTTTATATTAAACAACAGAGAACCAAATTAAGTAAAATGGCAATAAATAGTTATTTTAACTTATTTAAATAAAAATGAAAATACTGAAATTTGTTGTTGAAAGTAGTAAAATGTATTACGTAATAAGTAGAAATTTGCCATCTTTGAAAAAATTACAGAGAACCAGATTAAATATTTTCCTTAATCTCTAACAACATTTTTTTTAAGTGTCTTTCCATTAAAAGTTGAAGGCTGCTACATTTACAGCCTGTTCACTGAAAGAGCCTGTTGGCGGCACCAGCGGTGTGTAATGTAGCTGCGAGCTCGGAGCTGAAGAGCATAAATCAGATGTGCTGTAAACCCGCGACCAACAGGGGTCACCCTCAGCCGTCTGCGCTCGAACATGCCGACAGTTTTGAAATGTGTCACTGTTGTTTTCGTTTCCACTTTTTTTCCGTGATGACAGCACTGTGAACCACAAACACACAGCTCGTTCTAAAATAATAATAATAATAATAATAATAATAACTAGATAGTAAAGTTTGTTTTCAAACTTTAAGTTGGCTTGAAAAAGCCTGGCCAGAAAGCTAGAAAAATGTAGAAAGTTTGAAAAGCTTAAAAAGTTTTAAAAATGTAAAAGTTTGAAAAGTTAAGAAGTTTAAAAAAGAAAGTGATTAACATATTACTAGCATTATAAGCAAGTGACTACCATGTCGTTAGCATGATTAGCAAAGTTGTTAACATGTTTCTAGCATGTTGAGAGCATGATTTTAGCATGATTAGCATTTTGCTAGCATGTTTCTAGCATGTGACTAGCATGTTTCCAGCATGATTAGCATGTTGCTAGCATGTCGCTAACATTTTGCTAGCATGATTAGCATGTTGCTAGCATGTTTGTAGCATGATTAGCATGTTGCTAACATGTTTCTAGCATGATTAGCATGTGGCTAGCATGTTGTTAGCATGTTTCGAGCATGATTAGCATGTTGCTAGTATGTCGCTAACATTTTGCTAGCATGATTAGCATGTTGCTAGCATGTTTGTAGCATGATTAGCATGTTGTTAACATTTTAGTAGCATGATTAGCATGTGGCTAGCATGTCTCTAGCATGATTTTCATGTTGCTAGCATTTTATTAACATGATTAGCAAGTGACTAGCATGTCGTTAGCATGTTTGTAGCATGATTAGCATTTTGCTAGCATTTTGCTAGCATGATTAGCATGTTGCTAGCATTCCACTAGCATGTTTGTAGAATGATTAGCATGTTGTTAACATTTCGCTAGCATTTTGTTAGCATGATTAGCATGTTGCTAATATGTTTGTAGCATGATTAGCATGTTGCTAGCATGTCGCTAGCATGTTTGTAGCATTATTAGCATTTTGCTAACATGTTTCTAGTATGATTAGCATGTTGCTAGCATGTTGCTAGCATTTTTGTAGCATGATTAGCATGTTGTTAGCATGTAACTAACATTTTGCTAGCATTATTAGCATGTTGCTAGCATGTTTCTAGCATGATTAGCATGTTGCTAGCATGTTTCTAGCATGATTAGCATGATTAGCATTTTGCTAGCATGTTTCTAGCATGATTAGCATGTTGCTAGCATTTCGCTAACATTTTGCTAGCATGATTAGCATGTTGCTAGCATGTTTGTAGCATGATTAGCATGTTGCTAACATGTTTCTAGCATGATTAGCATTTGGCTAGCATGTTGTTAGCATGTTTCGAGCATGATTAGCATGTTGCTAGTATGTCGCTAACATTTTGCTAGCATGATTAGCATGTTGCTAGCATGTTTGTAGCATGATTAGCATGTTGTTAACATTTTAGTAGCATGATTAGCATGTGGCTAACATGTCTCTAGCATGATTTTCATGTTGCTAGCATTTTATTAACATGATTAGCAAGTGACTAGCATGTCGTTAGCATGTTTGTAGCATGATTAGCATTTTGCTAGCATTTTGCTAGCATGATTAGCATGTTGCTAGCATTCCACTAGCATGTTTGTAGAATGATTAGCATGTTGTTAACATTTCGCTAGCATTTTGTTAGCATGATTAGCATGTTGCTAATATGTTTGTAGCATGATTAGCATGTTGCTAGCATGTCGCTAGCATGTTTGTAGCATTATTAGCATTTTGCTAACATGTTTCTAGTATGATTAGCATGTTGCTAGCATGTTGCTAGCATTTTTGTAGCATGATTAGCATGTTGTTAGCATGTAACTAACATTTTGCTAGCATTATTAGCATGTTGCTAGCATGTTTCTAGCATGATTAGCATGTTGCTAGCATGTTTCTAGCATGATTAGCATGTGGCTAGCATGTTGTTAGCATGTTTCTAGCATGATTAGCATGTTGCTAGCATGTCGCTAACATTTTGCTAGCATGATTAGCATGTTGCTAGCATGTTTGTAGCATGATTAGCATGTTGCTAACATGTTTCTAGCATGATTAGCATGTGGCTAGCATGTCTCTAGCATGTTGTTAGCATGTTTCTAGCATGATTAGCATGTTGCTAGCATGTCGCTAACATTTTGCTAGCATGATTAGCATGTTGCTAGCATGTTTGTAGCATGATTAGCATGTTGTTAACATTTTAGTAGCATGATTAGCATGTGGCTAGCATGTCTCTAGCATGTTGTTAGCATGTTTCTAGCATGATTAGCATGTTGCTAGCATGTCGCTAACATTTTGCTAGCATGATTAGCATGTTGCTAGCATGTTTGTAGCATGATTAGCATGTTGTTAACATTTTAGTAGCATGATAAGCATGTGGCTAGCATGTCTCTAGCATGATTTTCATGTTGCTAGCATTTTATTAACATGATTAGCAAGTGACTAGCATGTCGTTAGCATGTTTGTAGCATGATTAGCATGTTGCTAGTATGTCTCTAGCATGTTTTTAGAATGATTAGTATACAACTAGCATGTTGCTAGCATGATTAAAATGTGACTAGCAAGTGACTAACATGTTTCTATGCTAATCCAGGTAAAACCAGTTGATTCAGTTAGAACCAGCGTGACAGTGGCCAAAACTACTTTAAAACCATGTTAAAAGCATGTTTTTGACATGATTATCAAGTTACTAACATGTTGTTAACATGTTTCTATGATAATCGAGCTAAAACCAGTTGATTCAGTTAGAAACCAGCTAAGACCAGCTTGACAGTGGCCAAAACCACTTTAAACCATGTTAGAAGTATGTTTCTAGTCTGATTAGCAAGTTACTAGCATGTTATTAACATGTTTCTATGATAATCTAGTTAAAACCAGTTGATTCAGTAAATAAAACCATCTAAAACCAGCTAAGACCAGCTAAAGCCAGCTTGACAGTGGCCAAAACCACTTTAAACCATGTTAGAAGTATGTTTCTAGTCTGATTATCAAGTTACTAACATGTTGTTAACATGTTTCTATGATAATCTAGGTAAAACCAGTTGATTCAGTAAAGAAAACCACCTAAAACCAGCTAAGACCAGCTAAAGCCAGCTTGACAGTGGCCAAAACCACTTTAAACCATGTTAGAAGTATGTTTCTAGACTGATTAGCAAATTACTAACATGTTGTTAATATGTTTTTATGATAATCTAGCTAAAACCAGTTTGATTCATTAAAGAAAACCACCTTAAACCAGCTAAGACCAGCTAAAGCCAGCTTGACAGTGGCCAAAACCACTTTAAACCATGTTAGAAGTATGTTTCTAGTCTGATTAGCAAGTAACTAACATGGTATTAACATGTTTCTATGATAATCTAGCTAAAACCAGTTGATTCAGTAAAGAAAACCACCTAAAACCAGCTAAGACCAGCTAAGGCCAGCGTGACAGTGGCCAAAACCACTTTAAAACTTGTTAGAAGTATGTTTCTAGTCTGATTAGTGAGTAACTAGCATGTTGTTAGCATGTTTCTATGCGAATCTGGCAAAAACCAGCTAAAAACAGTGGATTCAGTAAAAACCAGCTAAAACCCAGCTAAGACCAGCGTGAGAGTGGTCAAAACCACTTAAAAACCAGTTTGGGAGACTAGCCAAAACAACTGATCAGCTTAGGCTGGTTTTAGCTGTATTCTCAGTAGAGAGTTTTTAAGGTTTGCCCTGGTAGTAGACAGCTTAAATATATTATAAGCCTTATTTTTCAAAAGTTTGTACCCCCGCAATGAAAGTCTATGGGATTTAAGGTGGTTTTGGTAGTCTGGTTTACGAAAACCATAAGCAGAATCAGTTAGAAAAGATATAGCAACCCGAGTCAGACCAGTCTGAAGGTCTGACCCGAGTTTGGTGGTTCTAGCTTGAAAGCTCTAGGAGGAGATAGTGTTTAAAATTTGGCTCAGAAGAATAATAATAATAACTAGATAAAAAAGTTCGTCAAGACAAACTTTAAGTTGGCTTGAGAAAGCCTGACCAGAAAGTCTGAAAAGTTTGAAAAGTTTGAAAAGTTTAAGAAGTTTAAAAAGTTTTAAGTTTGACGGTTTTCAGTCTGAGATAGATAGATAGATAGAGTTTGAAGATAGATAGATAGATAGATAGATAGAGTTTGAATATAGATAGATAGATAGATAAAGTTTGAAGATAGATAGGTAGATAGATAGAGTTTGAAGATAGTGTTTGAAGATAGATAGATAGATAGATAGATAGATTAGTTTTAATATAGATGGATAGAGAGATAAACATCTAACATTACCATGTTGCTAGCATGATTTTAGCATGATTAGCATGCGACTAGCGACTAGCATGTTGCTAGCATGATTTTAGCATGATTTAGCATGCGACTAGCGACTAGCATGTTGCTAGCATGATTTTAGCATGATTAGCATGCGACTAACATGTTGCTAGCATGATTTTAGCATGATTAGCATGCGACTAGCATGTTGCTAGCATGATTTTAGCATGATTAGCATGTTGCTAGCATGATTTTAGCATGATTAGCATGTTGCTAGCATGATTTTAGCATGATTAGCATGCAACTAGCATGATTTTAGCATGATTAGCATGTTGCTAGCATGATTTTAGCATGATTAGCATGTTGCTAGCATGATTTTAGCATGATTAGCATGCGACTAGCATGTTGCTAGCATGATTTTAGCATGATTAGCATGTTGCTAGCATGATTTTAGCATGATTAGCATGCGACTAGCATGTTGCTAGCATGATTTTAGCATGATTAGCATGTTTCTAGCATGATTTTAGCATGATTAGCATGCAACTAGCATGTTGCTAGCATGATTTTTAGCATGACTAGCATGTTGCTAGCATGATTTTAGCATGATTAGCATGCGACTAGCATGTTGCTAGCATGATTTTAGCATGATTAGCATGTTGCTAGCATGATTTTAGCATGATTAGCATGCGACTAGCATGTTGCTAGCATGATTTTAACATGATTAGCATGTTGCTAGCATGATTTTAGCATGATTAGCATGTTGCTAGCATGATTTTAGCATGATTAGCATGCGACTAGCATGTTGCTAGCATGATTTTAGCATGATTAGCATGTTGCTAGCATGATTTTAGCATGATTAGCATGCGACTAGCATTTTGCTAGCATGATTTTTAGCATGACTAGCACGTTGCTAGCATGATTTTAGCATGATTAGCATGCGACTAGCATATTGCTAGCATGATTTTAGCATGATTAGCATGTTGCTAGCATGATTTTAGCATGATTAGCATGTTGCTAGCATGATTTTAGCATGATTAGCATGCGACTAGCATGTTGCTAGCATGATTTTAGCATGATTAGCATGTTGCTAGCATGATTTTAGCATGATTAGCAGGCGACTAGCATGTTGTTAGCATGATTTTAGCATGATTAGCATGTTGCTAGCATGATTTTAGCATGATTTTAGCATGATTAGCATGCGACTAGCATGATTTTAGCATGATTATCATGTTGCTAGCATGATTTTAGCATGATTAGCATGTTGCTAGCATGATTTTAGCATGATTAGCATGCGACTAGCATGTTGCTAGCATGATTTTTTAGCATGACTAGCATGTTGTTAGGATAGATAGATAGATAGATAGATAGATAGATAGATAAGTTTGAATAGATAGATAGATAGATAGATGAGTTTGAATATAGATAGATAGATAGATAGATGAGTTTGAATATAGATAGATAGATAGATAGATGAGTTTGAAGATAGATAGATAGATAGATAGATAGATAGATAGATAGATAGATAGATAGATAGATAGATAGATAGATAGATGAGTTTGATGATAGATAGATAGATAGATAGATAGATAGATAGATAGATTAGTTTTAATATAGATAGATAAGTTTGATAGATAGATAGATAGATAGATAGATAGATAGATAGATAGATAGATAGATAGATAGATAGATTAGTTTTAATATAGATAGATAGATGAGTTTGAATATAGATAGATAGATAGATAGATGAGTTTGATTATAGATAGATGAGTTTGATTATAGATAGATAGATAGATTAGTTTTAATATAGATAGATGAGTTTGATAGATAGATAGATAGATAGATAGATAGATAGATAGATAGAGTTTGAATATAGATAGATAGATGAGTTTGAATGAGTTTGAATGGGTTAGTAATAGTACATAGGTTAGTCTGATTGAGTCTAATGGGCTTCAGTGTGTTTAGATTTGAATTTTTGACAGTTGGAGTTCACGGAATGTTCAGATGAGCAGAGGCTTTTCAATGCAAGTCTATGGGATTTTTATGATTTTTAATCTTCAGTTTTATGAAAAGTATAAGTCCGATCAGTTAGAAAAGATATAGCACACCCGGCGAGATTAGTCTGAAGAGCTGGTCCGAGTTTGGAGTCTGTAGAGTTAAAGCTCTAGGAGGAGTTAGAGTTGATAATTTAGTCTAAGAAGAATAATAATAATAACTAGATAAAAAAGTTCGTCAAGACAAACTTTAAGTTGGCTTGAGAAAGCCTGACCAGAAAGTCTGAAAAGTTTGAAAAGTTTGAAAAGTTTAAGAAGTTTAAAAAGTTTTAAGTTTGACGGTTTTCAGTCTGAGATAGATAGATAGATAGATAGAGTTTGAAGATAGATAGATAGATAGATAGAGTTTGAATATAGATAGATAGATAGATAAAGTTTGAAGATAGATAGGTAGATAGATAGAGTTTGAAGATAGTGTTTGAAGATAGATAGATAGATAGATAGATATATAGATAGATAGATAGATTAGTTTTAATATAGATGGATAGAGAGATAGATTAGTTTTAATATAGATGGATAGATAGATAGATTAGTTTTAATATAGATAGATAGATAAGTTTTAATATAGATAGATAGATAGATGGATAGATAGATACAGTCAGAAGATAGATAGATACAACCATAAGATAGATAGAAAGATTAGTTTTAATATAGATAGATAGAAAGATAGATTTAGATAGATAGATTAGGTTTAATATAGCATGTTGCTAGCATGATTTTAGCATGATTAGCATGCGACTAGCATGTTGCTAACATGATTTTAGCATGATTAGCATGCGACTAGCATGATTCTAGCATGATTAGCATGTTGCTAGCATGATTTTAGCATGATTAGCATGCGACTAGCATGTTGCTAGCATGATTTTAGCATTATTAGCATGTTGCTAGCATGATTTTAGCATGATTAGCATGTTGCTAGCATGATTTTAGCATGATTAGCATGCGACAAGCATGTTGCTAGCATGATTTTAGCATGATTAGCATGTTGCTAGCATGATTTTAGCATGATTAGCAGGCAACTAGCATTTTGCTAGCATGATTTTAGCATGATTAGCATGTTGCTAGCATGATTTTAGCATGATTAGCATGCGACTAGCATGTTGCTAGCATGATTGTAGCATGATTAGCATGTTGCTAGCATGATTGTAGCATGATTAGCATGTTGCTAGCATGATTTTAGCCATGATTAGCATGTTGCTAGCATGATTTTAGCATGATTAGCATGCGACTAGCATGTTGCTAGCATGATTTTTAGCATGACTAGCATGTTGCTAGCATGATTTTAGCATGATTAGCATGCGACTAGCATGTTGCTAGCATGATTTTAGCATGATTAGCATGTTGTACATTTTAGCATGATTAGCATGTTTGCTAGCATGATTTTAGCATGATTAGCATGCGACTAGCATGTTGCTAGCGATGATTTTAGCCATGATTAGCATGTTGGCTAGCATGATTTTAGCATGATTAGCATGGTGCTAGCATGATTTTAGCATGATTAGCATGCGACTAGCATGTTGCTAGCATGATTTTTAGCATGACTAGCATGCTGCTAGCATGATTTTAGCATGATTAGCATGCTACTAGCAGTGATTTTAACATGATTAGCATGTTGCTAGCATGATTTTAGCATGATTAGCATGTTGCTAGCATGATTTTAGCATGATTAGCATGCGACTAGCATGTTGCTAGCATGATTTTAGCATGATTAGCATGTTGCTAGCATGATTACATGTTGCTAGCATGATTTTAGCATGATTAGCATGCGACTAGCATGATTTTAGCATGATTAGCATGCGACTAACATGTTTGCTAGCATGATTTTAGCATGATTAGCATGTTGCTAGCATGATTTTAGCATGAATAGCAGGCGACTAGCATGTTGTTAGCATGATTTTAGCATGATTAGCATGTTGCTAGCATGATTTTAGCATGATTTTAGCATGATTAGCATGCGACTAGCATGATTTTAGCATGATTAGCATGTTGCTAGCATGATTTTAGCATGATTAGCATGTTGCTAGCATGATTTTAGCATGATTAGCATGCGACTAGCATGTTGCTAGCATGATTTTTAGCATGACTAGCATGTTGTTAGGATAGATAGATAGATAGATAGATAGATAGATAGATAGATAGATAGATAGATAGATAGATAGATAGATAAGTTTGAATAGATAGATAGATAGATAGATAGATAGATAGATAGATAGATAGATAGATAGATAGATAGATAGATAGATGAGTTTGAATATAGATAGATAGATAGATGAGTTTGAATATAGATAGATAGATGAGTTTGAATATAGATAGATAGATAGATGAGTTTGAATATAGATAGATAGATAGATAGATAGATAGATAGATAGATAGATAGATAGATAGATAGATAGATAGATAGATAGATAGATAGATAGATAGATAGATAGATAGATAGATTAGTTTTAATATAGATAGATAAGTTTGATAGATAGATAGATAGATAGATAGATAGATAGATAGATAGATAGATAGATAGATTAGTTTTAATATAGATAGATAGATGAGTTTGAATATAGATAGATAGATGAGTTTGAATATAGATAGATAGATAGATAGATGAGTTTGATTATAGATAGATGAGTTTGATTATAGATAGATAGATAGATGAGTTTGATTATAGATAGATGAGTTTGATTATAGATAGATAGATAGATTAGTTTTAATATAGATAGATGAGTTTGATAGATAGATAGATAGATAGATAGATAGATAGATAGATAGATAGATAGATAGATAGATAGATAGAGTTTGAATATAGATAGATAGATGAGTTTGAATGGGTTAGTAATAGTACATAGGTTAGTCTGATTGAGTCTAATGGGCTTCAGTGTGTTTAGATTTGAATTTTTGACAGTTGGAGTTCACGGAATGTTCAGATGAGCAGAGGCTTTTCAATGTAAGTCTATGGGATTTTTATGATTTTTAATCTTCAGTTTTATGAAAAGTATAAGTCCGATCAGTTAGAAAAGATATAGCACACCCGGCGAGATTAGTCTGAAGAGCTGGTCCGAGTTTGGAGTCTGTAGAGTTAAAGCTCTAGGAGGAGTTAGAGTTGATAATTTAGTCTAAGAAGAATAATAACTAGATAAAAAAGTTCGTCAAGACAAACTTTAAGTTGGCTTGAGAAAGCCTGACCAGAAAGTCTGAAAAAGTTTGAAAAGTTTGAAAAGTTCGAAAAGTTTGAAAAGTTTGAAAAGATTGAAAAGTTTAAGTTTAAAAGTTTTAAGTTTGATGGTTTTCAGTCTGAGATATATAGATAGATAGACAGATAGATAGATAGACACAGTCAGAAGATAGATAGATAGATAGCTAGATAGATATATAGATAGATAGAGAGATAGATAGATAGATAGATAGATAGATAGATAGATAGATAGATAGATAGATAGACAGACAGACAGTCAGAAGATAGATAGATAGATAGTTAGATAGATATATAGGTAGATAGATAGTTTGAAAATGTGAAAAGTTTAAAAAGTTTTAAGTTTAAGAAGTATAAAAATGACAGTGATTAACATATTGTTAGCATTACAAGCAAGTGACTATCATGTGACAAGCATGTACTTAGCATGATTAGCAAGGTATCTAGCATGTCGCTAGCATAATTAGCAAGTGACTAGCCATGTCGTTAGCATGATTAGCAAGTTACTAGCATGTCGCTAGCATGATTAGCAAGTTACTAGCATGTCGCTAGCATGATGTTAACATGATTAGCATGTTTCTAGCATGCGACTAGCATGTTGCTAACATGATTTTAACATGATTAGCATGCGACTAGCATGTTGCTAGCATTATTTTAGCATGATTAGCATGTTGCTAGCATGATTTTAGCATGATTAGCATGCGACTAGCATGTTGCTAGCATGATTTTAGCATGACTAGCATGTTGCTAGCATGATTTTAGCATGATTAGCATGTTGCTAGCATGATTTTAGCATGATTTTAGCATGATTAGCATGCGACTAGCATGTTGCTAGCATGATTTTAGCATGATTAGCATGTTGCTAGCATGATTTTAGCATGATTAGCAGGCGACTAGCATTTTGCTAGCATGATTTTAGCATGATTAGCATGTTGCTAGCATGATTTTAGCATGATTAGCATGCGACTAGCATGTTGCTAGCATGATTTTAGCATGATTAGCATGTTGCTAGCATGATTTTAGCATGATTAGCATGCGACTAGCATGTTGCTAGCATGATTTTAGCATGATTAGCATGTTGCTAGCATGATTTTAGCATGATTAGCATGCGACTAGCATGTTGCTAGCATGATTTTTGCATGATTAGCATGTTGCTAGCATGATTTTAGCATGATTAGCATGTTGCTAGCATGATTTTAGCATGATTAGCATGCGACTAGCATGTTGCTAGCATGATTTTAGCATGATTAGCATGTTGCTAGCATGATTTTAGCATGATTAGCATGCGACTAGCATGTTGCTAGCATGATTTTTAGCATGACTAGCACGTTGCTAGCATGATTTTAGCATGATTAGCATGTTGCTAGCATTATTTTAGCATGATTAGCATGCGACTAGCATGTTGCTAGCATGATTTTTGCATGATTAGCATGTTGCTAGCATGATTTTAGCATGATTAGCATGTTGCTAGCATGATTTTAGCATGATTAGCATGCGACTAGCACGTTGCTAGCATGATTTTTAGCATGACTAGCACGTTGCTAGCATTATTTTAGCATGATTAGCATGTTGCTAGCATGATTTTAGCATGATTAGCAGGCGACTAGCATATTGCTAGCATGATTTTAGCATGATTAGCATGTTGATAGCATGATTTTAGCATGATTAGCATGCGACTAGCATATTGCTAGCATGATTTTAGCATGATTAGCATGTTGCTAGCATGATTTTAGCATGATTAGCATGCGACTAGCATGTTGCTAGCATGATTTTTAGCATGACTAGCATTTTGCTAGCATGATTTTAGCATGATAAGCATGCGACTAGCATGTTGCTAGCATGATTTTAGCATGATTAGCATTTTGCTAGCATGATTTTAGCATGATTAGCATGTTGCTAGCATGATTTTAGCATGATTAGCATGTTGCTAGCATGATTTTAGCATGATTAGCATGCGACTAGCATGTTGCTAGCATGATTTTTAGCATGACTAGCATGTTGCTAGCATGATTTTAGCATGATTAGCATGCGACTAGCATGTTGCTAGCATGATATTAGCATGATTAGCATGTTGCTAGCATGATTTTAGCATGATTTTAGCATGATTAGCATGCGACTAGCATGATTTTAGCATGATTAGCATGTTGCTAGCATGATTTTAGCATGATTAGCATTTTGCTAGCATGATTTTAGCATGATTAGCATGCGACTAGCATGTTGCTAGCATGATTTTTAGCATGACTAGCATGTTGTTAGGATAGATAGATAGATAGATAAGTTTGAATAGATAGATAGATAGATAGATAGATGAGTCTGAATATAGATAGATAGATAGATGAGTTTGAATATAGATAGATAGATAGATAGATAGATAGATAGATAGATGAGTTTGATGATAGATAGATAGATAGATTAGTTTTAATATAGATAGATAAGTTTGATAGATAGATAGATAGATAGATAGATAGATAGATAGATAGATAGATAGATAGATAGATAGATAGATAGATAGATAGATAGATTAGTTTTAATATAGATAGATAGATGAGTTTGAATATATATAGATAGATAGATAGATGAGTTTGATTATAGATAGATGAGTTTGATTATAGATAGATAGATATATTAGTTTTAATATAGATAGATGAGTTTGATAGATAGATAGATAGATAGATAGATAGATAGATAGATAGATAGATAGATAGATAGATAGATAGAGTTTGAATATAGATAGATAGATGAGTTTGAATGAGTTTGAATGGGTTAGTAATAGTACATAGGTTAGTCTGATTGAGTCTAATGGGCTTCAGTGTGTTTAGATTTGAATTTTTGACAGTTGGAGTTTGACGGAATGTTCAGTTGAGCAGAGGCTTTTCAATGTAAGTCTATGGGATTTTTATGATATTTAATCGTTATTTTTATGAAAACCGTAAGTCCGATCAGTTAGAAAAGATATAGCACACCCGGCGAGATCAGTCTGAAGAGCTGGTCCGAGTTTGGAGTCTGTAGAGTTAAAGCTCTAGGAGGAGTTAGAGTTGATAATTTTGTCTCAGAAGAATAATAATAACTAGATAAAAAAGTTCGTCAAGACAAACTTTAAGTTGGCTTGAGAAAGCCTGGCCAGTTTAAAGAGTTTAAAATTAAATTTTAAGTTAAGTTAAAAAGTTTGATAATTGCTATGCAGTTGCTAGGGTACCCGGAGTGGTTGCTAAGGTGTTGCTATGCGGTTGCTAGGGTACCCGGAGTGGTTGCTAGGGTGTTGCTATGCGGTTGCTAGGGTACCTGGGATGGTTGCTAGGGTGTTGCTATGCGGTTGCTAGGGTACCCTGAGTGGTTGCTAAGGTGTTGCTATGCGGTTGCTAGGGTATCTGGGATGGTTGCTAGGGTGTTGCTATGCGGTTGCTAGGGTACCCTGAGTGGTTGCTAAGGTGTTGCTATGCGGTTGCTAGGGTATCTGGGATGGTTGTTAGGGTGTTGCTATGCGGTTGCTAGGGTACCCTGAGTTGTTGCTAAGGTGTTGCTATGCGGTTGCTAGGGTATCTGGGATGGTTGCTAAGGTGTTGCTATGCGGTTGCTAGGGTATCTGGGATGGTTGCTAGGGTGTTGCTATGCGGTTGCTAGGGTACCCTGAGTGGTTGCTAAGGTGTTGCTATGCGGTTGCTAGGGTATCTGGGATGGTTGCTAGGGTGTTGCTATGCGGTTGCTAGGGTACCCCGAGTGGTTGCTAAGGTGTTGCTATGTGGTTGCTAGGATACCCTGGGATGGTTGCTAGGGTGTTGCTATGCGGTTGCTAGGGTACCCCGAGTGGTTGCTAAGGTGTTGCTATGCGGTTGCTAGGGTATCTGGGATGGTTGCTAGGGTGTTGCTATGCGGTTGCTAGGGTACCCCGAGTGGTTGCTAAGGTGTTGCTATGCGGTTGCTAGGGTATCTGGGATGGTTGCTAGGGTGTTGCTATGCGGTTGCTAGGGTACCCTGAGTGGTTGCTAAGGTGTTGCTATGTGGTTGCTAGGATACCCTGGGTGGTTTCTAGGTTGGTTTGGATAGTTGCTAGAGTGTTGCTATGAAGATAGATAGATTAGTTTTAATATAGATAGATAGATGAGTTTGAAGATAGATAGATAGATAGAAACAGTTAGTAGATAGATAGATAGATAGATAGATAGATAGATAGATAGATAGATAGATAGATAGATAGATAGATAGATAGATAGATAGATGAGTTTTGAATATAGATAGATAGATAGATAGATAGATAGATAGATAGATTAGAAACAGTCAGATTATAGATAGATAGATAGATAGATAGATAGATAGATAGATAGATTAGAAACAGACAGATTATAGATAGATAGATAGATAGATAGATAGATAGATAGATAGATAGATAGATAGATTAGAAACAGACAGATTATAGATAGATAGATAGATAGATAGATAGATAGATTAGAAACAGACAGATTATAGATAGATAGATAGATAGATAGTTTAGAAACAGACATATTATAGGTAGATAGATAGATAGATAGATAGATAGATAGATAGATAGATAGATAGATAGATAGATTAGAAACAGAGATTATAGATAGATAGATAGATAGATTAGAAACAGACAGATTATAGATAGATAGATAGATAGTTTAGAAACAGACAGATTATAGATAGATAGATAGATAGATTAGAAAAATACAGATTATAGATAGATAGATAGATAGACAGATAGATAGATAGATAGATAGATAGATAGATAGATAGATAGATAGATAGATTAGAAATAGATAGATAGATAGATAGATAGATAGATAGATAGATAGATAGATAGATAGATAGATAGATAGATAGATAGATAGATAGATATGACATGATAGATGAGTTTGAATGAGTTTGAATGGGTTAGTAATAGTACATACAATATGTACATAGTACATAGACTATGAGTTTAATGGGCTTCAGTGTGTTTAGATTTGAATTTTTGACAGTTGGAGTTTGACGGAATGTTCAGTTGAGCAGAGGCTTTTCAATGCAAGTCTATGGGAGTTTTTATGATTTTTAATCTTCAGTTTTATGAAAAGTATAAGTCCGATCAGTCTAAAAAGATATAGCAACTAACTTCAGATCAGTTTGAAGATCTGGGCTGAGTTTGGAGTCTGTAGAGTTAAAGCTCTAGGAGGAGTAGCAGTTGAAAATTTTAGTCTCAGAAGAATAATAATAATAATAATAATAAGTTTAAATAGAATATCAGTAAGTTGGCTCTCTCAAGCCAACTTAATAAGTTTAAATAGAATATCAGTAAGTTGGCTTTCTCAAGCCAACTTAATAATAACTAGATAAAAAAGTTCGTCAAGACAAACTTTAAGTTGGCTTGAGAAAGCCTGGCCAGAAAGTCGGAAAAGTTAGAAAAGTTTGAAAAGTTTGAAAAGTTAGAAAAGTTTGAAAAGTTTAAGAAGTTAAAAAGTTTTAAGTTTGATGGTATTCAGTCTGAGATAGATAAAATAGATAGATATATAGATATATAGATATATAAATAGATAGATAGATAGATAGATAGATAGATAGATAGATAGACACAGTCAGAAGATAGATAGATAGATCTAGGGTACCCAGGAGTGGTTGCTAAGGTGTTGCTATGTGGTTGCTAGGGTACCCTGAGTGGTTGCTAAGGTGTTGCTATGGTATCTGGGATGGTTGCTAGGGTGTTGCTATGCGGTTGCTAGGGTACCCTGAGTGGTTGCTAAGGTGTTGCTATGCGGTTGCTAGAGTAACTGGGATGGTTGCTAGGGTGTTGCTATGCGGTTGCTAGGGTACCCTGAGTGGTTGCTAAGGTGTTGCTATGCGGTTGCTATGGTATCTGGGATGGTTGCTAGGGTGTTGCTATGTGGTTGCTAGGGTACCCTGAATGGTTGCTAAGGTTGTTGCTATGTGGTTGCTAGGG
>NC_039255.1:12757492-12809992 GCF_003368295.1 Carassius auratus
AAATAGTGTAGCGGAGTCAAAACTTTCTAAATGAAATCCAGATTCCATACTTGAAAGCTTATTATTTATGCTTGGTCAACAGTTCTTCATGGTTGATGTAAATTGCCCTCTATAACTTGTAGACCGCATGTCATTCATGACTGATGGATGTTTTTACATAATGTGGAGCATATGAAACAACTCGTATTACATAAAATAGTTTTGTTTAATCTTTATGATGGTATAATCAGTTCATGCTTTCCTTTCATTTAAAATAAGTTCATTTGAAATCAACAGGAAAAAAAGTGTGAGAGTTCTTATTTTGAGAGCCTTACTGCCATCAAGGCATTCCTGTTGAGGCAGTTGAAGCTCTTCTAGAAAATCTAATATAATTCCAAACCAAAGAACGAGACTGCTTGCGAAGAAGAGCCACATTTCTCGCAGATGGCTGTGCATTGGTCTGGGTTCACTGCCTAGTGCATCAGGATGTATACCTGTAGGCTCAGATCTCTTTTGTATGTTTACATGTATGTTTGTTTTAGATCCTTCCTGGGTCACTATATATTCAAAGATACATGACTGAACAAGGAATCTGAACTCAAAAGGGCTCCTCTGTGCAGTCTAATGCTAAAGATGTAATTCTGGGACTAGTAGCACGCTCTAAATCACAACCACACGTTGTGCTGTGTCCAGAAAAGGCGAAAGCTACTCAAGGCTTGACAGATTAACTTGGTGAAAAGGAAGAAAAGTTTCACTAGACACTAAGCTTACATGAACCCTGTATTGGATGTTAAGTCACTGGACTTCTTTCTTTGAAAGTTTGCATAGTACCGTTTAATTTCATGAACGATTCTTTGTTATCATTCTTATTCACTCTCTTCCATGAACTGACTTGTTCAAGAAAGTAAAAGCTTCTTTCAAAATCAATCACTTGTCCACTCAATCACTTCATTATGTATATAGTTAATAACACATATAGTGCACTTTGGTGCGATTTCACAACCTCTGCCTTTAGAAGTGCATGACTACATTTCAAACTGACTACAGAGATATGAGCACAAAGCATGCTGGAAGAAGCATGTGATTTTATTAGACCTAAAGGAAAAGGTTTGGACAAAATAGTTGAAGGAATTATTCAATGACTCACTTATAACAAAGGATTTACCCATTGCCACCTATTGCCCATGTACCCTGCAGTAAGGATCTTTGTAGTTAACGGATTCGATGTGAGATTAATCATTTAACAGACACAGTACATTGGCTATACATTTTTGTTTACCAGTATGTGTGTTCCCTGGGAACTGAACCACAACCTTTCATGCTGCTAATGCAATGCTCTAACCACTGAGCCACAGGAATGCTCAAAAATATCTGATTTGATTTGGAAAATTCATAAGTAAGATATTTCAGTTTTGGCTTCTCTGGTATTCATTGTTTCTTTCTATTACTTTCAATTCACCAAATATCACTTTGTGGCTTGCATTTATTTTGTAATTTTTTTCAATATAATGGAAGTAGCAACAGATAATTTCTTACATTTGAGTGAAATGGATAGAGATAAGAGACAGATGTGAAATGACTGGAAAAATCTGGCATATGTCATCAGAGAGGAAACTGAGTTTATGATATTTACAGTCATGGCCAAATGTTTTGGCAGTGACAAGTTTGTGTTTTGCAAGGTTTGCTGCTTCAGTACTTGTAAAATATTTTTCCACATGTTTCTATGGTATACTGATAAACAATAAACATATACGTTTTAAAGTCTTTTATTGGAAATTTAAAAAATGTAATCAGTATTTACAGTGTTGACCCTTGTTCTTCATAACCTGTACAGTTTGCTCTGGCATACTGTAAATTAGCTTCTGGGCAAATCCTGAATGATGGTGATCCATTCTTGCCTTATTAATTCTTATAAGTTGATCACAATTTGTGGGCTTTTGCTTGTTCACTCACTTTTTGAGGACTGACCTCAGGTTCTCTATGGGACTGAGATCTGGGGAGTTGCCTGGCCATGGACACAACATTTTAATGTAATGATCTTCGAGCCACTTCTTTATCATTCTTGATTTGTGACATAGTGCTCGATCATGCTGGTAAATGCACGGATAATCACCAAATTGCTCTTGCATCGTTGGACAAAGTCACTCTTGCAGGATGTTTTGATACCATTCTTTATTCATGGCAGTGTTTTTGGGCAGAATTATGAGCAAGCCCACTCCCTTGGTTTGAAAAACAACTCCACACATGGATGGTCTCATGGATGCTTCACTGTTGGCACATCACAGGAATCATGGTAGCGTTCACCTTTTCTTCTCTGAAAAATTAATTTTCCAGATGTTCCAAACAGTCGGAAGATTCATCAGAGAAATAACTTTGCACCAATCTTCTGCAGACCAATCCTTGTACTCCTGCAGAATTTCAGATGTTTTTACTTGGAGAGAAGTGGCTTCTTCAAAAGTCTTGTCCTCACTGTGCATGCAGATGCTCTCACACAAACCTGTTGCCATTCCTGAGCAAGCTCTGCACTGCTGGAGACACGATTCTGTAGCTGACTCCTCTGGAGAAGATGGTCCTGCTGCTTGCTGGACACTCTGGACGTCCTGAAGACTTCTTCACTGCAGTCGAACCTCTCTTCTTGAAGTTCTTGATGATCTGGTAAATGGTTCTTTCAGGTGCAATAATCTTTGTAGCAGTTTCCTTCCATGTGAAGCCATTTTGATGCAAAGCTATGATGGCTGCATGTGTTTCTTTAAAAGTAACCACTGCTAACAAGAGTAATCAGTCTGCTCTTACAATATAATTAATATAATAGTGATTTTACCCGACTAGAACTCATTCACACTTTCACTTGTGCGGCTTATATGATTAGTCAGTTAATGTTAGCTGGTCATTTTGTGTCAGGATCAAAAAAACTGTGTGAAATTTGTTTTTTGTGAAAAGTAAAAATTTTGGGGGACAATGAAGCTTTTAGCAATTATTTAAAATGCATCTGATTACTCTACACAATAATCTAAACCAATGTGAATCAACACACAACAGCTTAAGCAGCAAACTTTGCAAAAACACAAACATTTGGCCATGACTGTAGATGAATAAAGGAGGTCAAAACTTTCTAAGAGGAAATATTTACGCAAGGGATTGCTTTGCAGTGAACGAAAAACTAAAGCACAGAGGTATGTCACTTAAAAATATGTTTCAAAATAGGTGGCAGTAAACAAATGTTTGGGCCTCAGATGTCTGATTAACAGGCCTAGAAATCACTCAGAGACTGCCCGGATGGTGATACTCGGCATCCGTGTCTTAAAACCTTGACTGGCCTGCCTTTAAAATGATTTGTAGCCAGCTCTCTATTGACAGCACCATACAGCCAAATTCAAATAATCTGATATAATATGTATGAGGAGGTTTGAAAGGTCACAGCTAAGCTACTCATTATTTCAGGTAGTAAGGAGCTGATGTTAGCTACACGTTGCATAATGATGCATGTCCCTTGTTGTCAGAATGTTTAATACGCTCAACCAAACTGCAAAAATGTCTTCATCGTTTCTGAAAGGCTTTTTATTGAAGGAGCCCTTTCATGTGGCCCTGCCTCCATAGCACTTCATGGGACAAAGACTTTGCCTTGTTCCCAACACATCACTATTGGAGACAGACTGGGAGGCAGTGGACAGACGAACAAGAAAGAGAGAGAGAAGGGGAGGGCTGAAAAGAGAGGGATGGAGGAGGTGGGACTTGGCCTGTTTTTGATCACTCCAGCGTTCAGTACCCGGCACAAGGGGAGCTGGGATCACTGGCATGTCTGCCTTGGGTCACAGTGAGACTTTAGAGAGCTCTACGGGAACACTACTGATCGCTGCAGTCTCATGGTTAAACATTCACCTTAGGGCATGGTGTAATTAAACTTACTTAGCTTTACCTGAGAACAGCAAAAAAAGTAGATTCATGTTTATACTTATGCTACTGTTTAAAAGTTTGAGTCAGTGTTTTTTTTTTATGTGTTTTAGATAAATAAATAAACCAAGGATACATTTTATTGATTTAAAGTAAGAGTAATTACTTTTAAACTGTTCAGTTCAAATATTCACGTTTGAACGTTCTATAAAATATAGGCATTATTAGGCAGAAGCACTGTTTTCAGCTGTAATAATAATAATGTTGCATCATCAATATACTTGATCTGTGACAACATGCTTGAGTTAAATGCGTATCTCATGGAGAAGTAGTTGTATTCACCAGGGTTTGAACAGAATACTAATGGGGTGATCCCAGCTGTCATGATGCAGATGCACAAGTCAGTTGTTCCACTCATGACCCTTTCGTGTCTCCATGGAAAAAGATCAATCCCGTCAAGGTTCATGTGCACTAAAAAAATAAAAGATATGACAATCTTTCCTAAAGTACCAGGGTATGAAGTCATGAATACACACCAACAATAATAAAGTCCAGAAGCATGTAATAAACTTTAATATGACTAATAACTGTTTTCCGGACAAATTAGTGGTATCTATTACAGCTGCAGCCCTTACGGTGTCCTCAGAAGCAGAAGACATCTGTGGGAATTGCAACATGGGTATTTTTTTCATGTTTGCTCAAAATGAAACAATAACAAACTGCTATAAACTCACACTGTACAATTCCTCCAGATAAAAGGAAAGAAAAGCACAATCACATTCTCTCAAAATTAGTATCAGATTATTTGCCCATGGCCACCTTCACACTTGTATTAAACAGATATGTCTGTACTCCAGTGTCTGCGAGTCTTTCACCGCCAATGACGTAGACTGGCGGTGAAACACTGATCTTGACTGGCGGTGAACACTGATCTTTTATTCATTGTTTCTTTAATGCCGAGGGGGCGAAACACAATCGCTGATAATTAGAATATAACAAGTTGAGCACTGGAGACTAGCAGAGCATGAACAAGAGAAGATGGGAATGTTGCCTTTGAGACAACAGCAATTTTAGAAGATTAGAACCACATTGCAACTTGTCTTAATAAAGTTTAATCCAACCTTCCTCTCACGTCTCATGCTGTCCACAGTCTATAAAAAGGCTACTGGTCATTCGGTCATTGTTGGAATGATATTGAATAGTTTGGATTAAATATCAAAATATCAAATGTTATTAACATCCTTTATCCCAGATAAGTAATACATTTACTTTTCACATTTCAAATACAATTATATTTCAATTGTATTCGATTTCTGAAGGATCGCGTGCCACGTCTGAAACGTCAGCTTTGCCATCAAAGGAATAAATTACATTTAAAAATATATCGCAATATAAAACAGTTATTTTAAATTATAATAATATTTCATACTATTATTGTTTGTATTTTTGATCATAAAAGAGTCTTGGTGAGCCTAAGAGACATATTAAAAATACTGTATTAGAGAATTAAAATCTTCAAAATTAAGTTATGCTAATATTAATATTAAAAAAAAAAACTATTCTTGAGTTCTATACCAGGAAACTGTGAATGGACTGCTTGGTTTGGGAGCTGATGAGGTGAAAATATCTGCAAATACAATTTCCAAATGAATCATCCATTTAAAAGAGCAGAAACAGTGCAGTGTTTTTACAAAGAAATGGGCGGAAGGAGGCAGGGATGGCTCCAGGAGATAAGGCAGATAAGTGGAAAATTCAATTGCAGCTTTATCTCATTAAGAATGTGCTTGGAGTCCTGTCATGAGCCTTTGCACAGGCCTCACACATTCACATGAGATGCAGAAAAGAGGAGGCAATCCATGCAATACAATCTGCTGTCATCATTACACCAGTGAGTTTCCCGCACATTTTGGATATGAATCAGATCTGAAATACTGTCTAAAAAAAACAGTGCAGTGTCTTTATCATTTCCCTGTCTGTGTGCGTTACTATAAAACCTCCAACTTACACAGTTTGATACCATACTGTTTATTATTATTATTATTTGTTTTTATTATTTATTTTTAAATCACATGAGCAACTGATCATATGGTTGAAGTGAATAGGGGGTGAAATCAGAGCAATAAATAAATATGTTGTCCAATGCAATGCAGCCAGGGGATATAATTGAGGTTTCCATATGCTGAAATATTATTCTTGAAACCAAACCATATTTGGAGATTTGTTAGAGGCTTAAGCTAGAATATAAACCAGTGTTCCTCAAACCTTGTTGAGTTAAACTCTGCAGGGCAGTGGCCGTCCAGGACCGGATATAAGAAACCCTGATATAGTGTTTAAAAAAAAAAAAACTAAAACTCAAAGCCATATTGCAAAAAAGTCCAAATCAGCTGCAAATTGAGGTTGTAAGATTTAAAACTAGAAACCTCTTTACTGTACAGGCTGTACTGCAAGATGAAAAAAAGAGAAGTAAAATATTTAATAATATCTTATTTATTTATTTACTTATGTATGTTTGTTTGCCATTTTTGTGCATATTTTTTATACAGTAATGTGTGTAAAAATGATGTCACATTATGTGCTCTATAAGCTGCATTGGACAAATAAAAATTATGAAAGGAAGAATATATCATCTATCTGATAATAAATGTAACCAAATTAACAATGAAACTTCAAAAAAATGTGGAAATGAAAGGGTTGATACTTGCATGTGACATTGGTGGGTGGGGCATTCTCACTCTAGAGGGCATCTGATTGGTCATATGATCTTTGTAGTGCAGGATGAGTCATCATTATTTTGGTTGATTTTCCTCAAAGATAAAGACTGTGAATTTTAAGTATACATGCTAAAGTTGAGCTTTGTCAAAATAATTTTGACAAAACATTAATTATGACTAGTTATTTATCCATAAATCAACTCTAAATTAAATGCATTCAAAAGCTCAGTGTTTTGAGTCTGTACTGGACCCGTTCTGCTCTGGACGTGTTGATGATTAATGCAGAGAGGCTGGAGAGGTCAGAGAGGAAAGTGAGTGGGAGAGAAACTGTTGTGCTTCAACTCAAATGTCCTATCTGATCTTTCCGTCCCATCTCCCCTTTGAGATTTCAACTGTGAAACGCAACTTACGGTCAATTCCTCACATGGGAAAGGAGGAATTTTGGAGAACAACTTTCTGGTTACAATCAAATGCTTTGGACTTATTCAGTGATGCAGCTAAACCTGTTCACTGTGGTTTAGCTTAATGTCTTTAAAATCACATTACACAAGAAAAGTCTATATGCTTCAGCTCTCCTCTTCTCATTGCTCATCAGCCTCTCCGTGCAGCAGGGATGAACTCTGAGGTGCTTGTGATAAAAGGAGGGGTTGGGGCTGAATGAAGTGAGCTGATCTGCAGTCAGGGGAGGGTTTCTGAGGAAGTCTTTGTTGATAGACTGTGTATTTGTTCTCTGGGTGTGACCTGCATGAATCCAGAATGCCCAGTGGATACAATGATTTTGGACACGTCTCCCTGAATTCTGGTATTCTGGTAAATGGTACTGTTAAAATAGGGCACAGTATAATGTATTAATATGAAGGAATTTTATTTATTTATTTTTGACCGTACTTTTACCTGTATTTTGAATTTTGTACTGCATTGTGTTGTGTTTTAGAGTTAACAGAAATGTCCAGAAAATTAATGAATATATTTTATAAAAAAAAATTAATTAAGTAATATGTAATACATTTTTAATAAAATTAACAATACTATTACAATATATTCTTATTTACTTATACCGTAGGGCGTACAGTTAACCATATCCATTTTCTTTTTATTGGAATTTTTGTGCAAAGTTTTTTTATACAGTAACGTGTGGGTTTTCTTGCTCATAATTTACAGTACATTTGTACTTTGTTTTTGAGTTACATATTTCTTTTTCTGTTCCCAAAAAAGAGTTTTAGCTTAACGAAACAAAGAGAAAGGGATGTATATTAGGTGCAGGCCACAGAGAATGATGGGTAACATAATCTAGTAACACTAGATAACTAGTAAATACAATAAACTACTACAATAAACCGTATTAACTGCATTATTCCCAACTAAGTATTATGATCAAATACCATGTTGCTTTAGTCATTTAGTCACTCCCAATTAAGAAATTCTGGGTATAAAGAGTTACCTAATTAAAACTTTATGATGGCGGTTGCTTTCATGGGTGCTCAGCTCATGAATATGATCATTCTCTAACATGACTTTATATGCTTTAGCATTCATTCAGCAAATGAGTCAATAAAGAAATGCTGTATTTGGAAATGCTTAGAAAAGAAAGAAGTTCTTCTTCTTAAGAATGAAGGTAGTGTTGTTTATGCTGATCATGAGAAAGTATAAAAAGCTGTGTTGCATTCTCCACAGCACATCTCAAGGGTCATACACAAACTCATGCTCATCCAAAATGTGTGTCAGGCTGGGTGTCTGATTTAATGGGGAAATGATTCACTGTTTCAAAAAAACAAAAGCAAAAAGCAAAAAAAAAAAAAAAAAACCTTGCTGTTTTTTATTGTGTCAGCAGAGAAAATTAAAAAACAAGACAAAACACTTTGGAATAACACCATTTATCTGACTAATGCAGTGGAGCGGAAAGAGTGGAAACTCCTAAAATAACACAATCTCCAGTTCAATCAATTTGTTATCACTTGTTGTAAATGCCATTGCTAAAACAGCAACTAACGGTCAGCCTGGTTGGTAAAATCACCACAAGACCCCCCACAGACCAGATTTAGGGGCCAGCAGGGATCAACGGACTTGACAAAGAGCTCTCATTGCTTTATACCACAACTTGAATGTATATTTGCAAACAGCTGTGTTCAATCATTTGTGGCTTTGGAGGCGTGGCTAATGCTTTCTCTGAGCCTGTGCTTTGACTCATTGGCAGCGAGGGCAGATAGTCAGAGCTTAACTCTGTTTGGACATCCCATAACAGCACCAAGCTTTTGGATGCACACATAAGCAAGCACACAGCACACACACTCCTTTTACCCTAATTCTGTGTAGCACTCTCTCAGCATGCCACCGCTTTTACTGTTTAGTATTCACACGCCGACCATCAATCACATCAGCTCTCAAAGAGCCTTAAAAAACAGTTTGAGAACTCAAACTGAGACATAGTCACTTCAGCTAAGTTACGCATTGTGGCTCCACTGACAGTAAACTAAAGCAAGGAAGAAGATGACGTCATTGGTGTCTCATTAAATAGATTCTAGATGGGAATAAAATAAAGTTTTATTCTTAAAAGATAAATATAGGTTTTTAAAATGCATTACAAACTCGTTGATTTCTATGTATATTGACTAATTTGAACTGGATTTAGGGAGAAATGTCATATAGGATCACCTTTTCATTTTAGGTTACATAACTAAGATTTGTTCCAGAGCTGCTCTAGAGCCAAAATATTAAAACGTTTTGGAGTTGGAGTGCAGTTTGAGTAGTCACATTTATGTGATTTGTTTTTAATTTAAATTTAATTGATGTGAAGTTTCACTTTCCATCTTTCAATTAAATTAATATTTTCAGAAGAAAATGTGAATATCACAAGAAGAGCCATGGCCATTATCAAAACAGGATCTTGGCAACACATGCTCTATATTTTAAATAATTAGTCGATGTTGGTGTCCTAATTACTTTGTATTTGTGATAATGACTGCCAGCTTACTTTACATTATCTTTTCTATTGTACGACCACACACTAAATAAATAAGTGGACATGAAATGTTGATTTGAGTGGAATAAATCTCATCTGACCTTATCTTAAAGCAACGATTAAGAAAAAAACAGTCTACTTCAATGCACAAAAACAATCTGCCCAGAAACATTTTCAATAGGAATCAATGATTGGGAATTTGATGTGGGGGTGAACAATTTCCCCACACAGATGTTGATATGATTTCGATATAACTTGAAGTCAGACAAGCAGATTCACTGCACTGATCAAAAGCTATAAGCTACTTGGTTTGAAATTGACATTTATGTTAGCTGTGCTTCAGACATTACTATTCTAGACTAACCATATAATTTTACATATTTATTTAATTACACAGGTATATATATTTTTATTTTTTTATTTTTTTTACTACACATTGTATTGTGTGCGAGTAAATGTTTTTTTTGCTAGGGCGCTGTCAAATTATTGCAATTTCAGTTTAAATATTTTGTGCAAAAATAGGTCCATTGTCAATATTGTAAAGATTTATGAAGCACATCTCACACATAAATAAGTCTGTGTAGGGAACTTATTTGCCCTCACATGAAACTCTTGACTGTAACGATTTTGGAATTACTGAATTTCAACCACAAAATTGTGCTGAGCAACAATAAATGTGCCCACACCTTAACACTGCAACAATCTTAAGGTGTGGTCACATCTACTGTTCGACAAATTTAGTGGAAAAAATCGAATTTCGGTAGGAATCCACACATTATCTGGGTCACATTTAAATCAATCAAAAATGAAGTGTTTTATTAGAGCAATCATAATCAAGAATGAGCTGTTCATAATTGTAAGCAGCTCTAGAACTTCCTACTGAAAGGCCGGCCTGGACCCAACTGTAGGCTGCATGTGATATTTGAAAGAGCTGGCCTGTAGCCAGAACTGTGACACATGATGCTAGTCTTTAGCTCCTGACCCCTCCTCACAAACAGTCAAACTCACACACAAACACAAGTGGCCCACAGGTAACAGCCCCAACAAAAGTGTGCTTACTTAGGTCATGGGATCAGGGTGTATTTCACCGCTATACAGTGACATGGCTGACTCACAGCTGTCCTCTGTACTGTAATCACTCAATGCTCCATAGTAACACATGAGCTTTCATTCAGTTAGCGCCTGTCCTCATAAAGAGGGTCTCTTCTTTTATTCTTACTCTCTCCCCCTCTCTTTTTCCAGTAACTAAGCACTTTGACTCATTTCTGTGAAAGTTTGGGTGACAGTTTGTGGTTATGAAACTTAATCAGTGTGCCTCAAGTGATACTGTTCCAGAGAAAAGGGGGGGGGGGGGGGGGCTTGTAGGAAAAAAAAGGCTAGTTGTCATTTAAGGAAGTTGACACAAGGCCTTTATCTCAGTAACCATTAGGTTTTGTGTCAAAATGTATATATGATGTAAATGATTGCTTTCTCTAACAGTGGTTTATCATGATGGTTTCAAACATCTTAGAATTAGATTTCTAAAAAGTAGTAGACTAAAAATTGTTCAGGGAATTATAAATTATTGTGATTTCCTGTGAACTAAATTACCAAGCAGAAAACACATATCTAATTTAATCTAATCTATCACACATGCACAAGCATGCACACATGCGCATCTAGCTAGCTGGCTAAAATTGCAATTATGTCCCATCACATTTTCAGTGTCGTAGAATTAAGATTTTTCTTTTGTCTGTTTCATTGTTTTCATTCACGAACAGACTTGCATCCCGTTGTCATTAAATTGTGCTTTGCACACTACACCCACTGATAACCTTCATGCACTGTGATAACCCTCATTTAGTTTTATTCTTTTTATATTGCTCTGAATTGTTGAGGTAAATCCAGTAACCTCATATTATCCATGGAAGCAAAAGCTATGCGTAGGAGTTCGAAATGATCTGTCAGAGGGCTGTTTCGGTTGTTTTTCTTCTTTTAAAAATGGTGCAAGTGAAAATAGTTTCTCTTGGCTACATGGGATGTTGCAATGGCTTTCTCAGACACTGTGGTACTCTGGAAATCCTCAGCCTGTCAGCTTCCGTTAAAAGCCATGCTTTCAGAGTGCGATTAGTGCTTTGTAGGAGCCCTAACACTGGCACGCAGCTCCTTCAACCCAAACCCATAATCGCACAAAGCACCAGGCCGAGTGGAATGGCCACCAGACTATGAGATTTTGGGCAGCTGGTAGATTGAATTAACCCTCACCTGCATTGTCAGCAGTCATGGCACAATATAGTCCAGTGCAGATTTCATTTCATTGTGTTTGCCATGAATGTGTGCATGGACCCAGATAACTAAACAGAGCTACTTTGTGAGGTGATGTCACTGAGCGAAGTAACACTCAAATTTTCCCAAGGCCTTAAACTCACATATCAAGCACAGAAGACTAAATTACTTTACAGAAAGTCCATAGTTCAGTCCCCTGCTCCCTGCTCCCTTTTGATAACGTCCTTCTGGAAAATTCCACCTATAAACTTCTAATTATATCCATAAGTTGAGAGCAATAAATGACCGAGCAGCACTGTGATCGCTGATAAAGATATCTGTGATGGCCAGATCAGCGCTTCCTGTATGTCCTCTTCATCTCCTGTTTGATCAGAAGTCTCTGGGAGGCAAATCCATGTGCATTCCTATAATATTCCTCTCATAAACACATACTTAGTTGAGTAAGATATTAATTAAGATAATTAAAAGAGAAAGTAGCAATACCCTTTTAATTTTTCTAAGGCAGAAACAGGCTTCCCCATTATACCTGCATGGATTTCCCAGGCTCTTTTTTTTTTTTTTTTGTCTGATCTAGCTATTGGACCATCAAAACTGCTTGAAAAACCTATTTAAGAAGCCTGCTGAAGACCAGCATCCAAAACACAATATATACTGGTGACCAGCTGTAAATATTTCTCACTTATCAATTCAAAAGTTAAGCTTTATATCAACAACTTCATAAGAACACCATTTGATGAGAAAGTTGATTTTCCTCACAAAATTAATATTTCACTTATGTTTTCACAGCTGTTATTAAGTCAGATGCTCCATCATAGTGTTGTCAGAATCTTGAATAGCTTCCATCATCAGACAAATAGTTTCAGCTCCCTGCGCAAGAAGCAGTATAAGACTCCTTCTCTGGAGCTCCAGAGGAAACTATCAGTATAGTCTGTCATGTTTAATTCATTCTGCCCCAAATCTTAAAATGCAGTATGAATGCACTATGAAGCAACTGGATAAAAGTGGCCCAGATATGTCATTGTTAGCAGTTAAGGCATTTAGAGCTCAGAGAGAGCAAGTCAGCTGATTAAAAAAAAGCAGCTGAATGGAGTGCAGACACCGCTTTAATTGTTTAAGTGCTTGTGGAAATGTGATTAAAAGCCAGATAAAACAACCCCTTAATCCAACCAAGCTGACAAAAGTCATCACAAAGCAACTACCTGCTTTCATTAGTCATTTCAACACTACTGTAAAAGTCTAGACTACGGGGCTCACAATTATATCTACATAATCAACTCGGTCCTGGAGGGCCAGTGTCCTGCAGAGTTTAGCTCAAACTTGCCTCAAAACACTTCCCTGGAAGTTTCTAGTATGCCTAGTAATACCTTGATTTGCTCAGGTTCAGATGTGTTTAATTGGGGTTGGAGCTAAAGGTTCTCGAGGACTGAGTTTAGTCTAGTTTTTACATAAAACCTTTAACATTCAGTAGGATCTCCACGATTTCCTGATTAACAAGTGGCTAATATTAAGCAATTATATATAAAATCAAATTTGAAGATAAAAGTTACGAGGTATAAGATGATATTTTGCAGTATAAAGTCACATTTTGAGCTATAAAACCACATTGTGAAATACAAAATCATATTTTAAGATATAAAATGTCATTTTCAGAAAGAAAGTCATTTTGATATATAAAGTCACATTTATGAGATATAGTCATGGTTAGATATAAAGTCAGTTACGAGAGACAAAATTGCAGTTACAATGTATAAAAGTCACACTGTGATGAATTAAGTCACTTTATAAGATATAGTTGTATTTATATGAAGTCACATTGTGAGACATAAAGTAATATTTTGAGATATAAAGTTAAACAGTTATGAAATACAAAGTTACTACTGTGATTTATAAAGTCACATTATGAGAAATAGTCATTTATGAGATGCATAGTCATATCTTAAAGATATAGTCACAATACGAGACTTAATGCCACATTTTATAATATAACATAATATCGCTATTGTGAAATATAAGGTATAGGGTCACACTATGAGATATTGAAATATGTTAGGAGAAACAATGCTGCCATTGCAATGTTAAAGTCACATTGTGATATAGCCACAATTGTTAGATTCAGAAGTTATAATTTTAGATATAAATTTGAATGATGAAATATAACATTTAAGTTATTACCATACAATAAATACATTTTGGCATTTATTAAAACAAAATATTAGAAAACTTCCTTAACTGCAATGATAAAACAACATCAAAACCCAGACAGTGAACTATACATAACCCGCTATGAACAGACACCATTAAGCCTCATTAGTCCTGCAGGCAAGACAGTGTTTACCAAGTATTAACTTCAAAAGGCACAGAGATTATGAAATTATCCCTTCACTGATGGCCTTTCCTAACATATCCCAAGAAAATGAATAAAACTGTAAGAATACGCACACAGACAATAAGTAAACAAAAAGTATATTTATTCTGAGAAAGATACAAATCTTCAGGGAGGTCTCTGTTATTGCATGTCAGATTTGTCTGAACGACCACCAGATCCTGCACAGCTCTGTCTGGTGGGACGCTGCAGCAATTAGCTCACTCACACAAAATATATACAACAATGCAATGCAACTCGCGTGCAAATCAAAGCAGTGAATAAACACTGCGTGATTGAAGTCATAGTTTGGCTACTTGTCAAAAACCTCGCAGTAATTGATTCTGCCCTGTGAAAGTACACAGCACTTTAGTGCTCGTATGCTTTGGTCAGTATGAACTTAAGGCCCTTTTTCCTACACATACAATTCTGAGATTCACAATATATAAAACATCCCAAAATATTTCTTGATAAAAGATTAAATACAATATACTGTTACTACATGCCTCTTTCAAACATTCCTACTCCTGTGTTTGTTCATAGAATGAAAGTCAACCGAGACATTCTTCAAAATATCTTCTTTTGTGCTCCGCAGAAGAAAGTAAGTCATATGGGTTTGAAACGATGTGAAGGTGAATAAATAATTACAGAATTTTAATTCATGGGTGAACTGTCTCTTTAAAATCAATATAATTGTTTGGTTTGGGTTTCAGCTCTCTCTATTCCACCTTCAACACTTGCAGTTTACAGCTCTGTAATCACTTGCTGAGATCCACTTACTTCTTTCTCAACATTGTTTCAATACCTCGCCACATTCTGGCACAGTCTTACCTTAAAAGTGGCAAACATAAAACTCATCTTGATTACATTCTTGGTTCATTCTGTGCTTATGAAAGAAAAATGTTTGCCACCAGTTAAGTTAGTGATACTTCCACACCAACCCCATCTCATGCAGTGAAACATTAACTTTTTCTTACTGTGTCATTCAGATTATGCTAGTTCACATTTCATATAGCAGCAGGTGACTTTTCCAGTTCATCCGACGTGGAAGTCTGATAAAAAGTCCAGTTTGCCCTGGAGCAACACTCCACGTATTTTATATAGAATTTATTTAAAGATAAGACTGCAAAGCTTATCAAAGCATGACGTGGTTGACATCGTCCTTTAGGGGAGACAAACACACAATAGTAGCTTAAACAATAGAGCAGTGCCTAGCAACATCAAGGTCATGGGTTTGATTCTCAAGGAATGCATGAAGTGATCAAATGTATGCCATAAATGCAATTTAAGTCTGCCAAATGCATTTAAGCAAATGTGGAATAATTGTTTGTTTGTTTTTCTGTGATAATATTTATGTTAAACATGTTGTGTCTACACCACTAAAATCCCCATTTGTTTGAATGATTGAACTGAATTAATAAGTAAATAATTTGAAATAGCAGAACTGAAAAAAAAAGAAAAAAAAAACTGCTATGTGAGCATAAACCATACACTACCAAACTCACGTCCCTGGTTGTGTTATATCCAGCTCAAAACAAAAAGATTGTAGTTTCATTTGATGCCACTAATGTAGCAGAAATGTACAAATTTCACCTTTAAATAGTGCCATAAATTGCAAAGGCACAAAGAACCTTAAATTTAATTGTAGAAATTTCAGGCACAACAAAATATATGTTTTGTCTTGTTCTAATAGAAGTTGAAAAGCTATGTTACCATTATAATTTCTGGTTGACAACAGTAGCCCAAAAAGTTTTTCCCTCATTGAAAATCCTAATGCTTGCATGCACACAAATGTTCACATGTTTGGGGTCATTACGTTTTGTTTTTTTTAAAGCAATTAATACTTTTATTCAGCAAGGATGCATTACATTTATCAAATGACAGTAAAGACATTTATGTTAAAAAAAATATTTCTAATTCAAATGCTGTCTTTTAAACTTTTTATTCATCAAAGAATCCTGAAAAAATGCATTATAGTTTCAACAGAAATATTAAGCAGCACAACTGTTTTTAACATTGATAATAACAAGAAATGTTTCTTGAGCATCAAATTCGCATATTATAATTATTTCTGAAGGATCATGTGACACTGAAGACTGGAGTAATGGCTGCTGACAATTCAGCTTTGTCATCACATGAATAAATTATCTTTTAAAATATATTAAAATAGAAAACTGTTTATTGTAGTAATATTTTACATTACTGTCTTTACAGTTTATAATAAATGCAATCTTAGTGAGCAAGAGACTTCTTTAACAAACATAAAAAAAAAATCTAACTTACCAACCCCAAACTTATGAACATTACAGTATATTCCTATAAATACCCAATAACATCTAACTCAATGACAGCACTGAAATGCTTCACTCAAAAACACTTTTTGATGAAACTCCAGGTTCAGTGACCAGATATACAATCCAACTGGCCTAGTAAGGTGTACTTACTCTAAAAGACCCTGACCTCACAGCATGTTTGGGTCTGGACTCAACTCCAAATGTAAACAAGACAGTCTGGAGAGATGTGCCAGCGTCCAGCCGTCTCTGAAATGGACAATCATTCACCCTCAGAGAACAACAAGGTAAATGTCAGTGATGTCAAGTTGATAGTGTGTCCAAGCATCTGCTTGTACTCTACATCACACTTAATTCTTTGACAGATACATGAAGGAGCACTTGAGTATCTCAGACTGAATCCACTCTGGATCCCTCATCTTTCTAGGAATAACAAAGGCAAGCAATTCCGTTCATGTAAGCACTAATATAATGCTACGGTTTTGCGCAGACGAACCAATAGGGTTGCTTTGACAGAGTCTGAATGAAGAAGGAAAGTTCTGGCAGTCTAAACTACATCTTTGATAGAAAAACAATCCTTAAGTCCACTTGAAACCCTCTTCAACAAAAGATAAGGTTAAGAAAGACAGATGACTCTCACCCTAAATTGTTCACATGAGTATTTGAGGTTAATTTGGGACCTTCCAAATGAAGAGCAGATCCTAAAATGAAGCGGAACAACTTTGAGGCTCTATGAATCTTTCCATTTCATCATAAAGCAGGCAGATGTTTTTTTAAAAAGATTAATTTCACGACCACATGTGCTCCAGTTAATCCACCAACACGGTCTCATAAAGCAGATGGAGCTGCGTCCATTTTCATTCATAAAAGCCAGTTCCAGTCTAACCGCATTCACATCAACAGTGCGCAATCATATTCTCACATCTACGCCAAACAGCAGTATTTCTTCCACCAGGACTCGGAGAGCTTCCTCATTTTATCGGGCGTCCGCTTCTTCAGTCTTTTCTGCTGCTGGCTGTCTGAGTACTGGACACTGGCCACTATAGCGGTGTCAAACACCTCCTTCAGATTCTTCTGGGTGAGCGCTGAACACTCCATGTACGAGATGGCCTGCACTTCCTCAGCACACATGCAGGCCTCCTGGGGGTCCACCGGCCGCTCTTTGTACTGGGCCAGTTGGATGAGCACTTTGACGTCTTCCCGGAGGTCAGCCTGAGTGCCCACCAACAGTATCGGTGCCCTCGGACAGTGCTGGCGGATCTCAGGCACCCACTTCTCCCTCACATTTTGGAAAGAGGAGGGACTTACCACACTGAAGCAGAGAAGGAAGATGTCAGCATTGGTGTAACACAGCGGCCGGAGCTTGTCAAACTCATCCTGCCCAGAGTAAAGAAAAATTCAGGAAAGATTAACATCTGAAAGAAACTGACACTTGCTGTTTTGGATTACTAAAAGTAACCCCTCAAAGTAGGGTTTCTATGTGTACTGTTAATTGTTAGATTTACACAAGTTATGATATAGACTTACTATAAATATCGTATCAGAATGACTGTGTCATTTTGTGAAGTTTTTTCACCTTGTTTGTTTCAAACAAACATTTGCTAAATCAATCCGACTGAAAAGTTTAGTGTTGGTAAGACTTAATGTTTTTGAAGGAAGTCTCTTGTGCTTACTAAGGCTGCATTAATGACCAAAATACAGTAAAAGCAAAATACATTTATTTCAATAGATTTTAAAATGTAATTTAGTCCTGTGATGGCAAAGCTGGATTTTCAGCATCATTCCTCCAGTCTTCAGTGTCACATGATCCTTCAGAAATGGTGATTTGTTGCTAAAGAAACATTTTTTATTATTATCAATGTTAAAAACAGTTGGGCTGCTTAACATTTTGGCTTTTTGATGAATTAAATTAAATTAATTAAAAAACAGCATGACTGAAATAGAAATATTGTGCAGCACTATAAATGTGAGTCACTTTTGATCAATTTAATGTGTACTTATCGAATAAAAGTATAAAAAAATTTAAAGTATAAATAAAATATTTTTTTTAAATGATTCCAAACACCAATAAGCAGCCTTATCTTACAGTAATGGTGCTTTAATATTCTAAACTGGGAACTTCCAGGTCATGCTTATGATTCCATATCTCTAAATTATCAGAACATACTGTGAAGTCTAGAACACAGATGTGAGATCTGCTGTTTATTACTGCAGCATTCCAACTGTTTTACTCTTCCTTCTGAGTTTCCAACTTGGTTTCTTTTGATATGCCAAAATAGCTTTCTTTTCATATTAGTCAGGTGGACACATTCTAACGCATGACAAACAATCCTGTCTATAATTTCTATTCAAGCATGCCGTTACAAATGAATTTAGGCATCACAACTTTACCGTAATAAATTACAGTAGGCAAAACAGATAGGCTTATTCAATTTGAAATTTGCTTACGATTCCAGTTAATAATTGTTAGGGTTAAGATTAACTTTAAGGGAGCGTTAGATGAAAAATAAATGTAAAATTAAGAGGAAAATTATAATGCACAAATTCATATCTAAAATAAAAACATTTATATAACTATCCAATCAATGTACTCTCTTACTCTCTATCTGTTTCTCACTCCTTCTCTCCCTTCTCTCCCTTCCTCCATTTCCACTGGCCTAAACAGGAACGATCCAAATCTCTCTTGGCTTGCCTCCCTTCACTGACTCCCCTTAGCTTGCTAAACTCATCGAAAACACACTGATCTCACATTTCCAGTGACTAGCCCCAGCTGTATCCCGGCTGAAAGTAGGCCTCCCTTTCCCTTGGCTCAAACCCAATTCATTACAATTAGACTGCTTCCCATTTGTGATCCCCTAGAGCTGGTTTCCTCCCTCCTGCAAAGAAACACTGACTGACCTATAATAGTGTGCTCATAGGTTGAAGCATATGCTTCCTTATGATGCCTGGACTGTAAACTTCAGCTGAACTTTACCAGAAACCCTTATCATGAATAAGCAAAACAACACTGAATCACTTTCTCTCTTATCTTACAGTCAGGCTGACTAATTAGGACATGATTCATGGGTCTGTTTACGGTTAAGAGACCAGGGCTTCGACCAGCATGTGTTTGTGCAAACAATATGTCATCCTTATACAGCGATTTGATGAACTTGCATTGCCTTGTGTGTTTTTGAGAGGTGGTTCGTTTGGGTCTGCTGGTGCTGAGTGAGTTTACTGGACTGACCTGACCGGCTGTGTCACAAAGCTGAAGTTTCACAGGCTTGCCATCCACAGCTACGACCGCTGCAGATGAGAAGAAAATCAATTTTGACATTTTATCCCTGTCCAGTGCACATTGTTAAGAGACATGGACTGGGACAAATGGGTTGGGGAACTTGCTGGCCTTACAAAAACTCATCACAGAAACAACAGACAGTAAACAATCATGTGTCCCTGTGATGAATTAAATTAGGTCACTGGTACACTGTAATGAGTGGATCATTATTTATCATATACAACATTTTAAATTAGCTGGTACAAGCTAGTTATTAGTTCCAAAACCCAGCTTGACCACCTAATCAGTTTATTGTTGGTCTAAGGTGGTCTACCAGAGACCAACTATTACCAGTTGGAAAGCTTCCATTATACAAAACGCATCAACAACAACTTAAACTTACTTTTCTAAAAGGAGGTTAAAGGTTGTTGTTTTTTTACTATTATTATTATTTTATTACAATTTAGTTTTACAGTTTAATTATAAATACTGGAGTGATGTTTACCTGCAAAGTTGTCAAACGCTGTTGGAACATACTCTGTGGGATATCCATTGGTGGTGTAGCTCACAACGAGACTAGTTTTACCCACTGCACCATCACCGACCAGCACGCACTTCACCCTGCGCTCCGCTGCCGCTCCGAAGCGGCTCTTTACCGCGGAAGACAAATCTCTGCTCCTGAATCTCCTCGGGGGTACTGGCGGCACAACCGTACCTGGAACAGGCTTATATTCTCCACCTCCCTGCGGAGGCATCGCTGAAAACACTGACTCTCCAGGAGGTTTAACGCCAGTTTCGGCGATTCATCGCACTTGTGAATGAGAGAGCGGAATACTATCTCCGATTTCACTGCAATGTCCATTTATTTTAGAAGGGGGAAAATCCGATTAAATCTACATTTCAAATCAATAAGTGTTTCATTTATCTGGATATAAAACAAAACAACTCTGAAGCAAAAATAAATAGTTAGCCCACACGTACACTGGCGTTACGTCCTCGATCTGAACGAGCACTTTACTCCCAAACACTGTGGCTGTGTGTGTCTCGATGCATATCAGCCGCCTATTAGATGGGCTTCTGAGGCTGACTAGAATTTGAGACAGAACCCGTGACATCATCCACTGTGAGGGGCTTTCATCCGTGAACTGAAGTTCAGTAAACCTGTTGTCATTACTGATAAACTCAACTCAACTGGCGCAAATACAGGCGTCAGCATTTTTATTTGTCATCATGGATAAATGTCCTTGAAATCCAAAACGTTTAAAGTGCATAGCTATATAATTGTGTCCTTTGAACAATACCGTTTAACTATTTTACAATCACACACACGCACGCACGCACGCACGCACACACACACACACACACACACACACACACAGCCTATATATAGCTACACATAACTATAGCTACAGTCAAAGACTGTATGAAAACAACACCCTTTGGGCACATAGAGAATTAAAATAGTCTGTGTAATTTAACTAGGCCTACTTGGAGAATTTAATGCGAATAACGATGCTGCCAATATTCATATTTTGCAGTGTTCTTGTATAATATAGTTAAATTACACAGACAATAATTCTCTAGTCTTATGTGACCAAAGGGGATCATAACCTGTTTGTAACGCAATTACGCCATCTATCGAACAAATGCTAAAACGGATATAAACTTTATATATAGCTACTTTTACCTCTAATATTGAAGATTAGTACACAATATTTATTATTTATAGTATTAACTGATATAATATTAGTGATTTATCTACATTGTGTGGTTTATTGTTTTGGCTTATTTTTGTGCGGAGGTCATAGTCGCAGATCTTGTTTTTCACCCGATACAGAACAGACGAACGCACATTTTTTTCCGACACCTATAGCTTTGTATGTGCAAGTGAGTTTGACAGATGGCTGCAAATTCAGAGAAAGAATCTAAAACAAGCCGTGAGCTCGTGTTGGGCTTCTTAGAGGAGGCAGAATCATGGCTCTTACCAGTTTCCAAGTAAAGTCTGAAAAAAAGCAAAAAAAAAATCAGCTTTGAAATCTCATTAAATTACATTTTGAAATATATTCAAATAGAAAACAGCTATTTTAAATAGGCTAGTAAAAATATTTCACTGATTTGCAGTACTTTGGATCAAATAAATGCATGCTTGGTGAAGAGACTTCTTTAAAAAACATTAACAAGCTTACTGTTCAAAAACTTTTGACTGGTAGTGGATACTACTTTCATTTTTCTCTAATCTCTAGCTTTTAATTGGCTTAGAAATCTGTAGCTGCTGGACAATAACAAATAATAATGATTTGATAGATAGATATATACATACACTCACACACACACACACCAAATATTCTGCTGAGTTCATCTGGAAACGAGACTTTTCATGAGATCAAGCAATGTAGAATAATTGCATCCATCCATCCATCATCTTCCGCTTATCCGGGGCCGGGTCGCGGGGGCAACAGTCTAAGCAGAGACGCCCAGACTTCCCTCTCCCTAGCCACTTCTTCCAGCTCTTCCGAGGGGAACCCGGGACGTTCCCAGGCCAGCCGGGAGACATAGTCCCTCCAGCGTGTCCTAGGTCTTCCCCGGGGCCTCCTCCCGGTGAGACGTGCCTGGAACACCTCCCTGGGAAGGCGTCCAGGAGGCATCCGAAATAGATGCCCGAGCCACCTCAGCTGGCTTCTCTCGATGTGGAGGAGCAACGGCTCTACTCTGAGCTCCTCCCGAGTGACCGAGCTTCTCACCCTATCTCTAAGGGAGCGCCCAGCCACCCGACGGAGAAAGCTCATTTCGGCCGCCTGTATCCGGGATCTTGTCCTTTCGGTCATGACCTACAGCTCATGACCATAGGTGAGAGTAGGAACGTAGATTGACCGGTAAATCGAGAGCTTTGCCTTACAGCTCAGCTCCTTCTTCACCACGACAGACCGGTACAGCGACCGCATTACTGCAGAAGATGCACCGATCCGTCTGTCAATCTCACGTTCCATCCTTCCCTCACTCGTGAACAGGACCCCAAGATACCTGAACTCCACCACTTGAGGCAGGAACTCTCCACCAACCTGAAGTGGGCAATCCACCCTTTTCCGACTGAGAACCATGGCCTCGGACTTGGAGGTGCTGATTCTCATTCCAGCCGATTCACACTCGGCTGCAAACCGTCCCAGTGCACGTTGAAGGTCCTGGTCTGAGGCGGCCAACACGACAACATCATCCGCAAAAAGCAGCGACGAAATCGTATGGTCCCCAAACCGGACACTCTCCGGCCCTTGGCTGCTCCTAGAAATTCTGTCCATAAAAATTATGAACAGAACCGGTGACAAAGGGCAGCCCTGCCGGAGTCCAACATGCACCGGGAACAGGTCTGACTTACTGCCGGCAATGCGAACCAAGCTCTTGCTCCGGTCGTACAGCGACCGAACAGCCCTAAGTAGGGAGCCGCCGACCCCATACTCCCGGAGCACCCTCCACAGGATGTCGCGAGGAACACGGTCGAATGCCTTCTCCAAGTCCACAAAACACATGTGGACTGGTTGGGCAAACTCCCATGAACCCTCCAGCACCCTGGAAAGGGTATAGAGCTGGTCCAGTGTTCCACGACCAGGACGAAAACCACACTGTTCCTCCTGAATCCGAGGTTCCACTATCGGCCGAATTCTCCTCTCCAGTACCTTGGCATAGACTTTCCCAGGGAGGCTGAGAAGTGTGATCCCCCTATAGTTGGAACACACTCTCCGGTCCCCCTTCTTGAAAAGAGGGACCACCACCCCGGTCTGCCAGTCCAGAGGTACTGTCCCCAACCGCCATGCGATGTTGCAGAGGCGTGTCAGCCAAGACAGCCCCACAACATCCAGAGACTTGAGGTACTCGGGGCGGATCTCATCCACCCCCGGTGCCTTGCCACCGAGGAGCTTTTTAACTACCTCGATGACTTCAGCCCGGGTGATGGACGAGTGCTCCTCCGAGTCCCCAGCCACTGCTTCCTCAACGGAACACAAGTCGGTGGGATTGAGGAGATCCTCGAAGTATTCCTTCCACCGCCCGACGATATCCCCAGTTGAGGTCAACAGGTGCCCATCTCTACTGTAAACAGTGTTGGTAGGGCACTGCTTCCCCCTCCTGAGGCGTCAAACAGTTTGCCAGAATCTCTTCGAGGCCAACCGATAGTCTTTCTCCATGGCCTCACCGAACTCCTCCCAGGCCCGAGTTTTTGCCTCCACGACTACCCGGGCTGCAGTCCGCTTGACCTGCCGGTACCTGTCAGCTGCCTCCGGAGTCCCACAAGCCATCCAGGCCCGATAGGACTCCTTCTTCAGCTTGACAGCATCCCTTACTTCCGGTGTCCACCACCGGGTTCGGGGATTGCCGCCTCGACAGGCACCGGAGACCTTACGGCCACAGCTTTGAGCAGCCGCAGCGACAATGGAGGTGGAGAACATGGTCCACTCGGACTCAATATCTCCAGACTCCCTCGGGATCCGGTCGAAGCTCTGCCGGAGATGGGAGTTGAAGATCTCTCTGACAGGGGGCTCGGCCAAACGTTCCCAACAGACCCTCACAGTACGTTTGGGTCTGCCGAGTCTGTCCAGCTTCCTCCTCCGCCATCGGATCCAACTCACCACCAGGTGGTGATCAGTTGACAGCTCCGCCCCTCTCTTCACCCGAGTGTCCAAGACATATGGCCGAAGGTCTGATGACACGACCACAAAGTCGATCATTGACCTCCGGCCTAGGGTGTCCTGGTGCCACGTGCACTGATGGACACCCTTATGCTTGAACATGGTGTTTGTTATGGACAAACCGTGGTTAGCACAGAAATCCAATAACAGAACACCACTCGGGTTGAGGTCAGGGGGGCCGTTCCTCCCAATCACGCCCCTCCAGGTGTCACTGTCACTGCCCACGTGAGCGTTGAAGTCCCCCAGTAGAACGACGGAGTCTCCAGTCAGAGCACTTTCCAGCACCCCTCCCAGAGACCCCAAGAAGGCCGGGTGGTCCGCACTGCCGTTCGGGCCATAGGCACAAACGACAGTGAGAGACCTATCCCCGACTCGAAGCCGCAGGGAAGCGACCCTCTCGTTCACCGGGGTAAACTCCAACACATGGCGGCTGAGCTGGGGGGCTATTAGCAAACCCACTCCAGCCCTCCGCCTCTCACCATGGGCAACTCCAGAGTGGTAGAGAGTCCAGCCTCTCTCAAGAAGTGTGGTTCCAGAGCCCAAGCTGTGCGTTGAGGTGAGCCCGACTATCTCTAGTCGGTACCTCTCGACCTCCCGCACAAGCTCAGGCTCCTTCCCCGCCAACGAGGTGACATTCCACGTCCCTAAAGCCAGATTCCGTGTCCAGAGATCGGGTCGTCGGGGGTCTCGCCTACGACTGTCGCCCGATCCACTATGCACCGGCCCCTTACGCTCCCTCCTGCAGGTGGTGAGCCCACAGGAGGGAGAATAATTGCAGTCATTAGTAATATAATTATTTAAGGTTTATTAAATGTAGTTCTGGTATAAAATCCAAAATAATCAAACATTAATACAATACAGAGTCTCAACACTTAAAGTCCTTTCAGTTGTAAAAAACAGCCATAACACTACAGAAATTAGATGTCATCTCATTACAATTATACAAAAACAGGAAACATGTAGACAACATTGTGGCTCATGAAAAGTGGAGGTGATACTCTACAATGCAGTGACAGGCTGAAGTTGGCAAATGTATTTTTTTGCATTCAAATGTAGAAAAGTTACATGTACGAAAGGCTTAAATTAAGAGGTCAGTGCTTTATATGGGGCTATTGGGAGACCTACAGTACGTCATTCAATGAAATGGAAATTAAATCGTTAGATCCATCAATCTCCTTTGAAAACTTAACATGATGACTTTAACAACTGAACAATCCGCAAACTTGTTTGCAAAGCTTTGTTGGAAAAGAACCTAAATGCTCTCCTCCAAACAAGAGTTCCCTTGCACTGGTCAACATGGGCATTGCTTGCCACAGACTAATTCACGAGTTCACCCTTATATCTAATCTGAAGGCGAATAGTAGGCATATTTTGGCGTGCTGTCCTGGGGGAGGGGTCCGGGCCCGGAGCATAGCCCAGACCCAAATAACTCCCCCATCCCTAATTTGGGATAAATAGATTAGAAGTGAGGAGTTGGGGTGGAGGAGGGATGGCATAAAACTGTCGTGGGACAAGAGGTAGGAAGACTGGATATATATACACGCTTGTGTGCTAGTTAAGATGATTATGTAAACGAGATGCACCTGTGCCAAATTGGATGATTAGCTGATCATGCTCCTCCCAAACTTCCTTAATAAAACCACATTCAGGGGTGGTGTTGGCACAGTGGATAAGACACATGCCTTTGGTGTGAGAGACCCAGGTTTGAATCCACTGTGAGACACCAATGTGTCCCTGAGCAAGACACTTAACCCCTAGTTGCTCCAGAGGCGCGCGACCTCTGACATATATAGCAATTGTAAATCACTTTGGATGAAAGCGTCAGATAAAAGAATAAGTGTGAATGTGAATTCCTCTCACAGACAGACAATCAGTAATGCAACAACATATAAAACCTGCTAAAATTTGTATCATAAAACCATAATTCAAAATGTTAAAATGTTCAGACATGGATAAAACAAAAGTATTTTGCAAACCAAATGGCAGGTGAAAAACATTTAAAATGCAAAAATAAAAGCATTTTAAAGCTCAAATCTGTTCACTTTCTGAGTGAAGCAAATGAGTTCTTCATATTTACAGGCTTACAAAAGTAAATAAAACTGCGTAGGTCACACGGTGGGCTCAGGAAGTAGTTCATCAACGATAACAGAACGAGATTACGTGGTTTTCCGGAATCCTTTCAGGATGGGGTATATATTCTCAAATGCTTCGTAGATCTCTCCTCTAACCTTTGCACCTGGAAATAAAGGAACTTTCATTATGCAACTTCAGTGTAGTAATATTATACTAGCATTAGATGGTATTATTTTTACCATTTTAAATACAACAATAACCTCACCTGTAAGTACAACTTTGCCTGAAACGAATATTAAAAGAACAATTCTGGGTTTGATCATTCTGTAGATTAATCCGGGAAACAACTCCGGTTCATAGCTGGGGAAAAAGCATCAGCAGTATATTAGGGTTGCAAATTTCTCATAGTCAGAATGTTGCTCGCACTTGAATAATAGATCACAGGATTGCAAATACATTAGTATATCAGTAAAATAGACCTTTAAAATCAATATCCAACCTAGGTGGTAAAAACATTAATAGTGTAGATGTACATTTATTCAGAATAAGGACACACAAAAGTATTAATTTAGTTTGAAAATGTGATGTATTAAAATAATAATAATATTAATAAATAATAAAAACAAACCTGCTAAACTGCTGGTGTGTAAGCACAAGGCCCTCTAATCGGATGGGAAACTTGACGTCGCAGCTGCCCACCATGTTCTGAATTTTGAAGTCTAAGAATTTAGCAGGAAAACCCAACTTCTGCACCACTCTGGCATATTTTCTGGCTGCCAATCGAGACTGTACCTCACTGCAGAAGTGAGTGCACAAAAGAAAGGCAAACTCACACTGCTGTTTGTTCTACAAGACTGTGTGACAGGAAAAAAATGACAGCAAGGCAGCAGGTGGCTTTTGTACCTTTTCGCTCCCGTACACACCATCTTCCCTGAGCTGAAGATGAGAGCTGTTGTTCTGGGTTCTCGTATTCTCATGATGACAGCAGCAAAACGCTGAAAGGGTTAATTGATGTATATTTGTGTTAAATCAAAATGGATGTTTTTGCCAAAAAAAAGACATTGCTAAAAAAAGATTTGTTCAGAAAATATCTACTCGTGGTCTCCTACAACTGTAATCTTTGCAATAGGTAAAAATTAAAAGGTCCCAATTAAAACGAGTCTTACCTTTGGATTATATTCAGCATTTCTGGCTCGAAGTGCTATTGTCTTCAAATCAAGTTTGCACCCCAAGTTTACAGTGGACACAATATTCCTTAAATACAAATGAAAATAACTTTTTTTTTGCACACAATAGACAGATATTGTAGACCATAGAAAAAACATAGGGCACTCATGTGATAATCTCATTTGACTTTTTTCCCCCCATCTTAAAGCCAATTGACAATGTTTTTGACAGGATTGTGTGATGGCGGCAGCTTAAGAACTCACTGTAATTGGGGAAGGATGCCAGAGCTCTCTGAGGCCGGTGTGGAAGGAGTGATGGGAGTCATAGGGGTGAGAGGTGTTGTATGCACTGGCGTGTTGCCTGGCAGTGCCGTTGTGGTGGAGACCTGCGAGTGGTAGAGCTGTGGTGTCTGGCCTGCAGCTCCCATCATCCCACCCTGCTGTTGTGAGGCTGCCTGTTGTTGCTGCTGCCGTCGCTGCTGCTCCTCCAGAAGGGACAAGCTGTTGGTGTTCTGCACTGACTGTGGTGTAAGACCCGTGCCGAACTCCATTATAGGACTGCAAATGGGCAGGACAGGTGTCATGGCTCCCTTTAAATAGATGCAAGGTCAGATAACATTATGTAGTGGTCTCGCCAAGGCCGAAGTATTGGCCGATATTTGGCATTTTTCAAATATCGTCATCGGCCGATAAGTTTTTCTGCTTGGCCAATATGTTCAAAGCGTTTATTTTGACAGTGATAAGAACGGCAGCGCCTGAGCGCGCACAGTGCTCGCACTTTCACTCTTGTTTGTCATCGCCATTAACAGTTCTGTCTAATATGGATAGAAGTCGGTCTAATAATCAGGGAATTAATGTATACAGGAAGTATTAAAACGATTGCTTTTATATTAGGCCTATTAGTAATAGAAAAGCAAACATTATAATACTTTCTCATTTGCCGTCAGCATTGAGCAAATACACATTTATATTATTTAAACAAATCTTTGAATGACTAATAAACATTTAATTTCACAAACTTTGCAAGCTTAGTTGAATCCAGCTGTGAGATCTTGTGAAGTGTGTATGTAGATCCAGAATGATCGCGTGTTCTCTGCGGGATGGTCAGTCCGCGTGAATTGAACGCTTTAAACTCGTGATTTCAAATTATGCTGTGCTTTATGCATTTACCCACTGTCTCATGTCATTTTCACTGTGTGATGTCTGAGTGTTACCCTGGTTTTATTTGAAAAGTATGATTCCTAGGTTACAGGGTTTACTTTATTTTGAATTATATTTGTATTAAATATTTGTGAAAAATACTGTCATCTAAATTCTAAGCATGTTTCTTTTGCACATTTACCTTTTAATCCATTGTCAAATGATTTAAATGTTTTTTAATATTAATTGGCCCCCATGCTTTCCAAGATATCGGCAGTCAAAAAACACATATCAGTTGACCACTAGTACCGATGAACTGAGGATTATGTAAAAGCTGGAATATACTACATGTCTTCTGCTCAGAATTACAGTGTGGAAGAGGAGATCGGAGTTGGCACTTCTTTTTTTTGGGCTTTAGACTTTGATTTTTTTGAAGTCATAGGATATCAAGCATGTTTGATATTTGGAGCCAATTTTAGAACACACTGATGACATGTTAAATTTGATTTAGTTAATTAAGATTCATTTATTATAAATGTAACAGTTCAATACTATGTTGAACAGACAATGTAATAATGTAGCCTAAGAAAGCTAAATTTTTTCCAAATAATAGTACAGGCATATTAACAATTTTTTTTCATAGTATAATGAGGTGCTTTACACAAAAATCTATAGAGTTCCCTTCGCACATTAATATTTGGGGTTCCGTGGCATCTCATTTTGCAAAAAACCCTGGTTTGGTGTATGATGCCCAGTTTTTCTCTGACAAAGTCAGCAAGTGTATGATTCCTAATGTCTTAAAATCTGTGCAAACTTTAAAAGCAGTGTAAAGTGTTCCAGTGTTTTTATGCTTCTTCAACCCTGCATTACTCACCTGCGGAGATGCCAGCCCTTGAGTGAAAGGAGTGAGGCTGTTGTTCTGCTCCATATTTACAGGTTATGAAGCAAAACAACCAAGTAGTGATTCAGGACTAGCTTAGCCCCAAAAGGCCTGTTGTGACACACACACACACACACACAAAACAATCAATGAAACATACATTCACACAACAGCGTAGCAATATGTCAACTGAGAAATTGCATTGTAGACACAGATCTGTGCATTTCTAAGGGGGAACAAAACTGAATGGTTCGGTTGTAAAATGAAGACTGCGAAAGTAGCAAGGTTCCGTACAGGTGACGTTTTAGCGCCGATTGCAGAATAAATTATTACAGTTCGTACATAAACTATATATCTATGTCATCCTTAAGTTTCTCTCTTTAACCCCCGATCTTAACAGAGACACGTCCTCTGTTTGTTTCAGTAAGATTTGAGTAACGTTAAGTTTGCTCGTTGCGCCCACCGCGCTTGAAAATGAACGGTGGGGAAGAAATACATCAAAACTTCAGTTTGAGAGGGAAGACAACTAGAGCAGCGAAAATATACATTTCTATTCCACTCATGTTTCCCACAGTACTACAGCCTTTTTTAAATGAATATTATATTAATCACAAATTGTTAAATATATCACCTTTTGTTAAATAAATGCTTTGAAATGGGGATGTTAAAGCATCGATTGTTAAAGCACCTGAGACAGGCAGCAGAGATATTACTTTATGAAGTTTTCACATTGGTTAACCTTTATTTATTATTATTAATCAGTGCAAAATGATTTGCCCCTTCGTCTTCTGCGTCTTCAGAAAGATATGGAAATGATGTTCACTAACCTTTCACATGATTCATGCTTAACTCACATGTCATAATTAATATCACGACAAAATCATGTTTTTAACTCGCATGCGCCCTTTATTAAAGCAGCATTTTTTTTATTTTTATTTTTTGCAGTTAAAATAAATAAAAAGTTCACTTTTGATCAGTTGCATGTCAATTTTCGCCGATAAAATCCAGTTATGAGCGCTGTACGGAACACCATTACAAGCCTGTAAGGAACACCGTTATCTTCCGTACACTGGCAGGCGGAGGTGGTACTTTTCCGCAGTTTTCTCAAAAACTATTGGTCCTAAAGACATCAATCAAAGTGTAGACTGTATAATAAGTATTCCCCCGGAAAATGAGCACACAAACATGCATGTTTGTCTTTCAACAACGGAGGAGTGCTCGCTGGCGTGCGGTGAAAAGTGGACGGAACATGGTTAGTCTACGTTACAGAACATATAAAACGTGTCACACCAAGAGTAGGGTAGAGGGGTGTGCTGATGTTATTTGCAGTGTGGCTCTGCGGAAACTCAAATCAATGTAATATCGCATCACAAACGCGGCTTAACAGAACATAACTGACACTCAACAGAGTTCATGCTACATTCACAACAGCGCTCTCTACCGAAAGGGTATAATGAACAGACGTCCAAACAAACCGTTAATTTGCAGGATGCCAGGATCCCTCAGACTGGCAATGGGTTCGCGCAGAAAAGCTCCAGCAGCGCGCAAAACACAAGATTGTACAACAACTTCCGCCGACTTTAATAATGCGCTTCCGGTGCATAGTGGGTTTTACGTTCATGAAAATTAATTTAAACAGCAAAAATAAATAAATAAATAAAATATAAACTTAAGTGGAAATTATGCAACAACAAAATCCTCACTGTTCTTACTACCTGCATTCCCTTTTCTTTATATTAATCCCAAGACTATGTTTGTTAATGTAAGCAGATTTTAGTTAAGAGTTATATTGGAAGTATTGAAATGTATTTATTAAATGTGTCATACATAGTAAGTAAATTTCTATATCATGGTAACTTTCTAAACAACAACAATGCATATATAATTGCACAGTCATATCGTGTAGCTCACAAAGTAATGGAGAAAAGTCCTCACAGTTTGCTTGTTTGAGATGGACCAGTAGCATTTCCACAGGAACTGGGTTTTACATTTGAACCCAATGAAAACATGCTCTCTGATTATTCAGCTATTGCTTACTTGGTATTCACACACAACTGTTTCCACCATTATTTAAATCCATAGGAAGAATATATACTTGCTTATTGATTTTAATTACATTTTCTTGTGTTTTTATAAATTCCAAAAGGAAAAGGCATGATATGATAGGCAAGAGATTCATATAATGTGAAAACTTTCTCGATGAGTGAATCATATGTGGGGCAAACCTGTTTTTTAAGTCAGATGACTACGTTGTAGTTGTGTAAATAATTTTTTAATTTTAATTTAATTTTGAGCAAAGTATGGCTTTATATAATAAAATTAAACTGTGACATTTAGCACACAATCAACATTGTTTTAATTTTCTGATTATGAATAAACATTGCACATCCATTGTATATAATTTATTATATGTTGGATTTATAACAGCTTGGATGATTTTATAGTAGGCCTAGTTGAGTAATGTATTACACATATATTGCAGCTTAACTTTGTTTACTTTCTCATAGGTCTTATAGCTCTTGATCTAACTGGTAACATAATGGTAGGTTAGGCTAAAAATGTTTAAAATTTCCATTGTTGTTCTATCTGAAGTCATCTTAATTTCTACATTAATATTGAACACATGTGTACTAATGTTTTTTAACGACAAAGAAATCATAGCCTTCTTTGCTATTACAAAAATTATATAAATTTTTATGACAAGTTACAACCATGTTCTCTGTATTTTCAGGTGGGTGCCGCAGCAGGTTTTTTTTTTTTTTTTTTTTTTTACATATTATCTGAGCTTGTTCTTTTACTAAGGCATTGTTTCTTTGTAAATATTACATTGATTGTACAATTGAATATGCAGTATAGGTCATTTGGAGACTTTACACTTGGAGAATATAACTATATATATTTCTTCTGTCCACAGCTACAGGAGATGGACACAAAATCACGCTACTGCCCAAGCTTTCATGTTGTGTAGCTGATGAGATATGTATCTCTGTTTCGGTATAAATTAAAATTTCACCTTATTTAATTCAATGTTAATTCATAGGGCTATGTCCCAGACTCCCAGTGTATCAAAATGTGAAGGTTTAATTTGCATTAGTCAAAAAAGTTTGCACACAGTAGTACATTTCATGCTAATACTGTGATGTTACGGCCAAAGTTATGTGTCTTTGTGTGTATCTCTTTCATTGATCCGGTGTCCTGACATTTTATCCTACCCTGTCAGATTTTCCTACGCGGGTTTACTGCGCACGCGCACATCAATATCGCGTCCTTTGTCTCATGCTAAACAACGATATTTAATGTATCTGCATTACTGTAAGGGTAGGTTTAGGGCTGGGGTAGTTATAGACGTTAATAAAAACGCAATCTAATTGGTAGAAAATAATATTTATTGTTGGTTTCCTGTAACTGTATCCCTTTTAGCTACAACCGCGAATATAACACATAATTACTGTATTTGCAGTACTGTAAGGGTATGATTAGGGTTGTGGTAGGTGTAGACGTTAATAAACCATAACTTTACAGTAGAATTTTCGTTGTGGAATTGTACTACCCACTGTTTTGGTGGGAGGTAGGAAAATATGACAGCGTAGGACAAATCGACAGAACACCGGTACTCTCTTTCTTAATATAGGCTCCGCCCCTGCAGCCGGTTTAGTATCTAGACTGCTCTAACATCAGAGTGAAGAGAGAAGAATGTGGAACTTGATGAATACGTTTGTTTTCCGCATCATTGTGATCACTGTTTTAGCACTGTGAAGAGCTTGACGTACACTGGGAGAGAAGGGTTTGACAGGACTGACGAGGAGTCCTGTGTGCGTCATGATGTTTCCGCCAGCCGCTGCTCAGCTGTGTTTGAATGTTGTTTGGTTCTATGTTGCGTTGGTCTATGTCTGTCAATATCTGTGCTTGATCAGTTGCCTGCTGATACGTGAGTTTTGATCCAATAATAAACTATTTCAAATTGCTATCTTGACATCGCGTGTCTTTATGTTGCTTACCCCTTATAACGAGCACTTTAATAACGGGGTTCGTAACAGTGAGGATCTGGGTATCCTGAAGGTTGTGTTTCTCGGATGACAGAGGTGGGGTGTAAAGTGAAGGCGCCAGCGGTAAATAAAAATCTTATCAAACCATTAGAAAAATGTTTGTGCTATAGTTAATTAGATCTGGCCCGTATTTCTCTCATCTCTTGTCTGCTATCAAGGGCTCATATCCCAGTGAAGCCTGTCACGCTGAACAGGTGGTGATAAATGCTTTGAAATTTGGTTTATTTCTTTGAATATGAAGGTAAACACCTTTTATATGGTCCACTGTATTTTCTGACCTCGATATGATGAATATTGATTAAATGCAGTTTGAACCTACACATTTGTAAGGGTTCTTTATCGTTTCTCTTGATAAAATTAATTTTTTTGCATCTTTGTTGCAGCTAATCCAAGTTTCTGGTCTTCTCACAGCGGATACTATAAAAGCGGACTATATGCAAACACCTTCTGAATATACATAAAGCTAGTCATTAACCAACATAAATATCGTATTTTTATTTAAATAACGTATAGTTTCTCCTCATTAGGACTGGTTGGTCATAAAACGACATTGCATTTTAACATTTTGTTTTTAATTTCTGTTTATGAAAAAAAAAACGTTGTTCATTATTCTTAATAATCAATAAAAATCTGTCTGGTGGTTCACAGTCTTTTTTACACGTATCGATCACAGGCTCACTCGCGTTAGTTAATGCCACGTATCACAAATGACGTCATATGTTACCCCACTTGATAGGGGGCAGGATTGCGCCAGTCAAGTCACTATGAGCTCATCGTAAATGTTTAATAAAGCGAGGTGGGTGTTGTAGTTCTTCATACAGACGTTTTCCATTCGCGCAAGCCAAATGATCTCTGATTTGAACTACAACTTCCGCATAGGTCATGATGACGACATTGCCTACGCAATCTGTTTAAGGAGTACCAATTTCCTGGTTGAAGAGTCAGCCATTTTGGGTTTTAACCGACTAGCCTTTGCGGTAGTAGCTAGCCAGCTAGTTACTTTTTAATAGGAAGAAGAGGGTTTGTTTCTAGTTTACCTTCACGCCGCGGAGTTGCTTTTTTAGAAGACAACCGGTTTTCACAGTGTCCAGTCCACGATGAATCCCGAATAGTAAGTGGTTGAGTTATACACTCCTTGTTTGTCTTTATTGAGCTCAAAATGTACCTGTAGCTAACGTTACTTTTGACAGGCAGCAGCTGCAGCAATTATGACTAGATGTTTAATCCTACCAGCAACTAACATCACTGTATTTTATCTATTTCACTTCGTCATAGCCGGGAAGCACCTTGCTTTTCAAAACCGGCATTTTTTAACACCTAGCTTTCTCTACAGAAGTGTTTTTATGATTATTAGTCATTAAACGGCTGTTGTTGAAGCTCAGCCGGCTTAAATATCCATCCTCGACGCGTTAAATTTATGAGTGAGTCATTAGTTAGTCATATCACACCGTTAACACTTCGTATTTTGTCAAGCCATTAAAAAGCATGCTGTCTGTCAGGCTTCATCGGAAACTATTATGAAAGCTAGTTGTTGCAAGCTAACGTCTTCAGATCCGTTTTCACTTACTTTTAAAACGACTCGACCTGTTGGTGAAATGGATAAATAGCTGGTTAAGGATCGTTGACATGTTTGGTAACCTGTCGTTGACCCCTTAATTTAGTCAGAAACAGGGTTGCGGTTTAAGTAGCTGGATAAAAGGGATGGTGGGCTAATAAGTTACTAATGTGTAACGTTAAATCATCGTTTGCCAAGATTACATGCATAATAGCCACATTTCCAGACAACACCAGTCTGATTGGTGCTGTCTTTGTTTCTTTATCAGTATTAATTTACATAATCTCAAAAGGTATTTGCTGCCATGATTCCCGTGTTCATTGGCACTGAATTGTGAGGTTTCTATACACTCCAGTCTAAATGTCTGAATGTGCAGATGTCAAATATGTCTCAAGAACCTGAAGTGCCCATCCCTTCCTCTATTGTGTGCTAGTCATGTGTAGGTCACATGCCAAATGCAAGCTACACACTTTATTACAACTATCACCAGTCTGAGTGTTGAGCAGCTCTGTTACTTTATGTGCTTAGTATCAGCCGTTTCTTATTTTTTTTTTACATGGTCAGAAAGGGTGAATAAGAGGTTTTCATAGTTAGGTGCTTTTATAATGATAGTTTTTCAGTGGTTACCACTCATTAGTAGTTTCTCTTTCAGTTCAGTTTTATCAAAGATTCAATACTAAAGTGCATAGAGACCTTGTGGCTTCCTGAAATAACATGAATAGTGATAAAAGAAACTAGCAAGCCAGAATTCACGTGGATTGTCTCTCTTTTTTTTTTTTTTTTACATCCATGTAGGATTTAATGCAGAATTTCAGATCTGCATGTTTAAACAATAATTTTTTTAAGACCATACTTAGCTGAAGGCACTTATACTACACCTACTTATTCTATTTATTCTATTCACATACAGTTTTTGCTTTTAGTGGTTCCCTACACAGGAGCATTTGTTGCAGTCAACCTAACAAGGAGAGCATGACTTGAATTCAGTGCAGTGGGCAGGATTGAGGGGAAAACAGACTGTTCTGCTGAGTCGATGAGCTGGTCTTGACCAGGCTGATCCACTGATTTCCTTCCTATGGTCTTTTCTTACCAGGGCATATTGAATAAGGCCTGAGGATTTAGCACAACAGGCAAAATTCCCTCTCTGTGGAATGCTTGATCAGCTTACTCAAGTTTCCCGACCTCAGAGGTCCTCAAGCACATTGTTTCTGTAAAACAAACATTTTATTTTTTGCATGCAAAAGTGGAGCAGTGACTGATTTATCCCATGTTTAAATGAGTTACAGTGCTGAAATGCAACGGTCTGGCCTATTTCACATGTTTCAGGAGGATTTTAATGACCTCCTTTCTAATGTAGCCTGTATACGTCTAGTATACAAGTAATACGTATTATACAGTAAACAAAAGCAAGAGTTGGGTTTAGGGGCAGGCAGGTTCAGGTGTTTTGAGATTTAGGGTAGATGATGGGTACACTCATTCAAATTATATATTTTTTAAAGAAATTAGTAGTTTTATTCAGCAAGGATTGCATTAAATTGATCAAAAGGTACAGTAAATACTTGTACATTGTTGCAAAAAAATTGTTCTTATGAACTTCCCATTCATGAAATAATCCTGAAAAATCTTGGTTTCTACGAAAATATTAAGCCATGCGACTGTTTTTAATTTAATTGAACCGATACTGATCAGCTAAAATATTGCTTGATCGGTGACGATCCTGAAGTTCGCCTCAGGACATCCCTTACAACAAAGTTATTTTAAATTGTAATATTTTCACATTACTATTTTACTGTATTTTTGATCAAATAAATGGAGCCTTGGTGAGCATAAAAGACTTCTGTCATATACATTAGAAAGTCTTGACAGTCACTAATGTTTGTGCGGTTGTGTCTATTTCACAGAACTGTGGCTGCCAAAAATAGGGGGACAAATATTGACTGTCTAATGTTTTGTTACTTTTTCTCTTCATACAGTGACTATTTATTCAAGCTGCTCTTGATTGGTGACTCTGGTGTTGGAAAGTCTTGCCTTCTTCTCCGATTTGCAGTAAGTAGGCTATATGGTTTCCTGTATTTGCCCTCATGAAGGTATTGCCGTAATTTATGCTTGCATCTATGTATTAGTATTTAAATGTCAAAGGTTGCAGAGGTTAAATAATCAGCTGTCTGAAAAAGTGACGCATAGGCAAGTATGGTGTCCCATACTCTGAATTTGTGCTCTGCATTTAACCCATCCAAATGAACACAGAATGAACACATTCTGAACTGTGGACAGCCATTTTTGTTGCGGCATCCGTGGAGCAGTTGAAGGTTTGGTGCTGTGCTCAAGGGTCTCCCCTCAGTCTTGGTATCAAGGATGGAAGAGAGCGCTGGTTCACTTTCCCCACTGACAATCACTGCCGCATCCAAGACTCAAAGTCTGACTATATAACCATTAGGCCACGATTTCCCCCAATATTATTATTTTTTCTTGTTTACAAAATGCATTTGCATACTAGGGAGAGATTTGACTACTGAAACATCTAATTCACCTGCTGTTTTGCTTCTCTCAGGATGACACGTATACAGAAAGCTACATTAGCACTATCGGTGTGGACTTTAAAATAAGAACTATAGAATTAGATGGAAAGACCATCAAACTTCAAATCGTAAGTTCCTTTCTATCCTGTAATGAATAAATGTTGGTGAATAAGATGACTTGAATGGAATATACAAGCATGTGATTAAAGAAAAGTGAACACTTGACGTTTAGATGGTATCATTTAATTTTTTAGGGACCCCATCAGAGAGAGCAGAGTTAAGTCAGTGCTCTTATCATGAAGAATTTTCCTTGATCATGTAAATTATGTCAGAGAGAGACCTTTGTCTGCTAACTGTTGAATAGTGCTGGGTTAACAATATTGAGTACCCATTTAATTAATTTTAACATTAAATCAAATCAATATGTGTGACTATAACTTCACTGGCACTCCTGCCATCAAATACTCAAAATAGGTTGTGTTACTTTTGAAAAGAAACCAAGTCTCAGCTTTTAAATTCTGTGTTGTTAATTTTAACATTTAATGTACTAACTAGGGGTTCCCTGTGTAGTTTACAGCATTTGTTAAGAGTTGACGTTTGAAATCTTTGTCAGTATCCTGCCCTACTATTGAAGTAGCTGAAGTAATATTTTCTGAGCCTATATTTGCATTTAATTGAGGTGTCATATTATTCCTTCTTTCGTACAGTGGGATACAGCAGGGCAGGAGAGGTTTCGCACAATCACATCTAGTTATTACAGAGGAGCACATGGCATTATTGTAGTCTATGATGTTACAGATCAGGTGAGCTCTTCCAAACCTTAAGTGTCCTAATTTCACTATAAACACCTGTGAAAATACCTTGAAATACAGGTTTTGATTTCTGCTCTGTTGTATTTGTTACAATCTGTTTTTTTTTTATGCACTCAGGAGTCCTTCAATAATGTTAAACAGTGGCTACAGGAGATTGACCGCTATGCCAGTGAAAATGTTAACAAGTTATTGGTTGGCAACAAGTGTGACTTAACAACAAAAAAAGTGGTGGACTACACAACAGCAAAGGTAAAATTGCTGTATTCCATATTACTTAATTTATTTCACTATTATGATGGCTCTATTTTAAAACCAAATGAGCTGCCTTGCTGTCAGACTGCCTTCGAACTAAAACGAGAGTTCATAACTGACCGATTTGGAACGTTATACATGGATAAGAACAAAGTTCATAGGAGAATCTTGGTTTCAGTAGATATAGTGTGCTGCTACGCCAATGAATTAAAGGGTTAGTTCACCCAAATATTATAATTAATTTCATTAATAACTCACCTTCATGTCGTTCCAAACCAGTAAGACCTCCGTTCATCTTCGGTACACAGTTTAATAGAGCTGAAACAACGAATCGATTTAATCGATTAAAATCGATTATTAAAATAGTTGTCAACTAATTTAGTAATCGATTCGTCGCTAAATAAATTTTATTTGCCATAAGCGGCTCATTTCGTGCATATTTCAAATCTGCGGTGACCAAAGTGTGGCAGTAATGAGCCACCGGAGGTTTTACTCAGCCAGTACAGCAGGTGAAGTAGCGAATAGCCAATAGCTGGCCTCGTTTTATGTCACGTGCTTCCCGAACAGCGTCTCTGCAGCATTCAGCGGGAAGTGGGAGTACTTTACTTTGAGCCTTCAAAATGAAGAGTAACCTGTAAACTCTGCACTACTGAACTGTTTAAGGGGCCGTTCACATATCGTGTCTTTTGCATGCTCAAGTTCGTTATTTCCTATGTAGGCGCGCAGTATGCACTCTCATAATGGAAGCGACGCGGTCGCGACACGCACGCGGTGCGATGCGCCCGTTTTTCCAGGCACGTCCACACCGCATCCATTTATCCTTTGCTGAAATTTCCGGGTCTTCATGGAGAGGGCACGTCATGGAGAGAGCACGTCATGGTTGCTTAGCAAAGGCAGACGCCTCAGGGGCGCTTCTGCCCGAGCGCTTTGGAAAGAAGGAGAAAGCGACGCGACTAGCGTTTTCCACGCGTTTTTAGGTGCGATATGTGAACGGCCCATAAGAATTTTATTTGTGCAGATTCTCCAGTACAAGGTTGTTTGCAAATGTTTAGTCGTAAAAGCTGATAACATTGCTTTTTAACAGTTAACATTTAAAGCTTTACAAAATGTTATGTGATCAGTTTGTCGTTTACCAGTTCATAATTCAGACTTGCAGCCTAATTATGACTGAATGAGAGAGGTAAAATGCACTTCTTTTCACTGCTCTTTTTCACACAGCAGGTTTTTTGTGTGTGTCCCATTTTTTTTTTTTTCTGGACAACCTTCTGATGGATTTTACTTTAAATTGTGAGTTCCATTCAGGTTTCATGCCATTGGCACTTTTTTTCGAAGGATTGTTTACAATTTCACAGCATAAGCTATAAAGCTTTTTCCCAGTAAATAATAAAATACAATGCACTGCAATTTTATTCTGTTTTATCCTTATACTTCGTGAACATATGTTCTCAAAGATTCCTTAAGCTTTGTTTGGGATGTTAAACTACTTTAGGAGCTCTAAGGACTGCCATGGTGAAAACAATATTTGAAATCTCCTTGTGAATTTTGCTAGAGTATGGGTCAGTGTTTTGATTGCAGAAGAGTTCGACAAAGGATTACTAACATAAAACAACTCCAGGTATATTTTTGATAAGGATATGACAATGCAAAATGGTTAAAATCTCTTAAAAATCTATGCTGAATGATAAAGACCCTTTATTAATAATTTACTTGGGGAAAAAATGGAAAAAACTAAAATATAAGTACATAAACCGATTAATCGATTAATCGTAAAAATAATCGACAGATTAATCGATTATCAAAATAATCGTTAGTTGCAGCCCTACAGTTTAAGATATTTTAGATTTAGTCCGAGAGCTCTCAGTCCCTCCATTGAAGCTTTGTGTAGAGTATACTGTCCCTGTCAAGAAAGGTAAGAAAAACATCATCAAAGTAGTCCATGTGACATCAGAGGGTCTGTTAGAATTTGTTAAAGCATCGAAAATACATTTCACGGCGCTGCTGCCATGTTTTCTGGAAGAGAAGACAATGCTGAATAAAGTGGTAAGTTTTGTTATTTTTGGACCAAAATATATTTTCGATGATTCAAAAAATTCTAACTGACCCTCTGATGTCACATGGACTACTTTGATGATGTTTTTCATACCTTTCTGGACATGAACAGTATACCGTACACACAGCTTCAATGGAGGGACTGAGAGCTCTCGGACTAAATCTAAAATATCTTAAACTGTTTTCAGAAGATAAATGGTGGTCTTACAGGTTTGGAATGACGTGAGGGGTGAATCATTAATGACAATTTTTATATTTGGCTGAACTAACCCTTTAAATAATAGTAATAGACATTAGAAATACACATTGCAAACTTCAATGGGAATTAATAAATTGATGTAACTGATACATTTTAGTACTGAATTAAGTATTTTTTGATTCACATTTCTTTCACTTTGTCCGGCATTTTAGAGCTCAGAAGGCATTGTGGGATTTGGTTAATAGAATGGCCTTTGTGTTAGGAGCAAATTTATTTCATAAGATTTATAATGATATAAAATATCATATAAGATTTTAGTAAAGTTTTTAATCCTGCTATTTATTATTTAATTTTATTCACTTTTAGTCATTTTAGTACTTCAACTTATTTGATTTCAGTAAGTTGCCAAAGCAACCTCTTTTTTTTTCATGCAAGTGTCTATTTCAGTGAACTAAAACGGTTTTAGTTGTGGTTGACAACACTGTGCTTTAAATTTCTGAATATATAGGCAGCTCACTAGGTTTTGGAGTTTTTGGAGTGGTCAACTGATATATTTATTTTATTTTTTATTTATTTATTTTATTTTTGTACAGCCAATACCGATATCTTGGTAAACCGGGGGCCGATATAATTGTTTTTTTGCGCACATAAGATTTGCAGTTGTTCACTTTTCCAGTGTTCTAACGGAAAGAACTGCTTTGCTTATTTTTAGGAATTTGCTGATTCCCTTGGCATTCCTTTCTTAGAAACTAGTGCTAAGAATGCCACTAATGTGGAGCAGGCCTTCATGACCATGGCTGCTGAGATCAAGAAGAGAATGGGCCCCGGAGCCACAGCTGGGGGTGCTGAGAAGTCTAACGTGAAGATCCAGAGCACTCCAGTAAAGCCTGCATCTGGAGGCTGCTGCTGAGGCTTCCTCGACCCTGACCCTCTCACCTCGGCCCCTGGATCTTGGCACAAGAGCCCCCAGAATAGGAGAAAGAAAGGGGGATGGATCATTTGATATGGAGCAAAGAGTGAATATGAAGAATAGAAGGAATAAAAGAGAGTGTGAAGCAGTCAACCGTTTAAGTTACCCAAGTTGTACTGTATGTAGCCGCACTACCAAAAACATTCAAAAATCTGCTGCCCCACCTTCCCTTGCTTTTCATAAACTAAAACTGATGAGAGGTCTGAGATTTGATAACGGTCAGTCCCCTTCACCCCTGCTGTCTTTCAGGGGCTGCTTTTAACCAACCACACCCCAACAAAAGGATGGATTTCATTTTCACTCAACAATTTTAAATCTTCTGTTTCCAAGAATAATGTATTTATCTCACTGCATTCCTACTGCAGGGCTGGTCTGTGGTCAAAACTCAATGACATTTGTTTTCTTTTCTTTTCTTACTTTCTTTCTTGATTATTATTTTACTGTTTATATTTGCATGTGTAGGTTTCTGTCCCCATGGATTTTGTCTGTTGAGATGAACTGGGCAGCAGTGGTTCAAAGTCCTACATCTGTTTAGTAAGATATATGTACATATACACTATGTATATATGTGTAAGATCTGAGTTGACCTCTCTGTAGAGTTAAATACATGATTCAAGTAGTTTTACTTTCTTTTGCATTTAAGTTGGCTGTAAACTCTTGTAGTTTTGTTGCGCGATGCCGATGTGTAACAGTTAACATATATATATAAATATAAATATTGTACAACCACATGTACAATATCAGTATGTCTGCAATTCTTGGTGGGACATGTAGAAACCCTTTGTGTTTTATTTATTCAACATTTATATGCAAATATATTGTTCCAATAATCTACAATCTCTCGATATTGGCCATTTACCTGCGGAATACATTGAAAGCAAAAATTTCACAATCGCATATGTGACTCAAACACTATGTTCTCTTTTTCATAATAAAGGCAAATGAATTCATTTTTTGAATGAACTCGGAAAACGATTATGTCTAGTTTATCATTTTGTATGGTTTCAGATGGACTTTTCACTTATGTAGGATATGTATATGTTAATATGTATATGTAGGATTAAAGTAAGCCTTGCTGCAACCCAAAAGCAGTTAACTCATATTTTAGTATTCTTTACTAATATAGTATTTATTAATATTTGTAATTTGCTTGTATATTTTTATATTTGTAGTTTTAACTGTAATTTTAATGTAAATTTAAATAATTGTATGTGCTTTTGTCAATTTTATTAGTGTAAACTTTAAGTTAGTTGCCATGGCAGCTTTTTAAAAAAAAGTTTTTAATAATTTTATATATTTCAGCTTTTTTAATAAACAAAATCAGATTTAGTTTTAGCTTTAGTTAATAATAGTTTATTTACTTTTAATTTAAAAATTTACAAATTAAAAATTTGTAAAGCCTGAGTTAATTGAGGATCTATTTTATTATTATTTGCTCGCTATGGTAGTATATGACAGCCCTGTGAACGCAACATAGCAAAATAATGAAAATTGGCACACTTGTAGTGATGGTCATGAATAGTTATCTGACTAACTTTGGGGCCTCTAGGAGCACCTACACAAGTTCATAAATACTCTCTTCATTCTGATCACATTCAGTAGCTTACTTTAGGACTCTGCCCATTACGGTAATGGCTATTTTAAGATTCCATTGTGTTGCTACTCTTCCAAATTTTGTCCAATTCTTATGAGAATTAGCAAAGGTGATCTTTGGACCAAGCTGCACAGAAATAATTGACCAGAAATTTAGGCTCTACTGGTGAAAAACAAAAAAGTGATGTGAACTTAATGTTGAAACAAAATTGGTTCAGAGGCTGTACCTCAGCCAAACTTTGATCAATCGAAACCAAACTCAGAAGGCTTTATCAACACCATGATCTGAGGGTCCATGTCAAATTTGGCAACATCACCATCCTATGGATCATAAGATATGACAAATGGCTATTTTTGCTAGTAAATTTTGAACAGTTAGTCAGAAAATCATGATCTCTGGATTCCTTGGGTCATGCAGAATCAGTCGATATTGATTTTGCCAGGGACAGACCAGCCGCTTATCTGCCATTTAAACATTTGCCATAAATTGCAATATCTTTTAAACTATTTGATAAACCATTTGGTTGCCATTCTATCTAATGTGGCTCTTTAGCTGTCAGGTTAACCGTAAGCTACGTTAGCATTTAATTAGCTCAGTAGCATTCTAATCTGGTCATCATGTTAAGTAATGTTTTCATGTGCTCATTTTCACACTGAAAGCTCTCCTAAGCAGCCTGTTGAATGTGCATCAACTGAGTGGTGCACATTGTTAATCCACTGGCCCTGAAACTTTCAGATTGAGGGTCACACTGGATTCAATCTTAAGAGTGTTTTGTGCTTTTGAGATGCACATTGTAAAGCTTTTGACTGTTCAGTGTGAAGTACTTTAATGAGTTTTCTGTGATTGTTAGGCTTGCTTTACTTGCTGTAGCAGTGGTTGCTATGCTTGCTGCACCTTTGAGGCTTGGCCCCGTATTGCCGCTTGCGGTACTGTATATGATTCTGTATGTATGAATGGTAATACATGAATACATTGTGTATACATTATCATTTTGCATTTAATTAAGTATCCTTACCAAAACATGCACAATTTTTTGTATTTTACTTGTATCTGTTCAATATCAAAAAGTATAATGTTTATTGTTGAATTTTATTTCCGTCAATGCAAAAAAAAGTTACACATCAACCTGTGATCTCTGCAGAGGTTTTTAGTTTGCCATCATATTCATTCAGCTGAATACACAAAATGCTTTAATGTCCACAATTATTATTATTGCATTTTGCTTACTTGATATTAACACACTTTTCTCCCTTTAAAGAGATAGGTCAACCAAAATGTTTATTCAAATGTTTATTCAAATGTTATTAGTTATCACAGGACATTTTGTAGTTTAAAAAATATATATAAAGACAATGACTAGCTCTGTGAAAATAAAAAAGTGAAAATTTCCTCACATATGTTGGGACAGATAACTCAAACTTGTGACAACAGCACATAACACCACTCTGGACACAGTAAATGTGTTAAACGTATAAAACAAAAATAATGGTGACATATATCAAGTAAGAGCTGTTTTTCATCCTTGATGTGAAAACACCAAAAAGGACGTATCATTGAAGACCAGACGTTCACCTTCTCCGATTCCTAATGATTCTCAGAAACTGCTTCTGTGGAGAAAGAGTGAGAAACTACTTGATGATGCTGCAGTTTTAATAATCAAAAGAGGCTGCAGTCAAGGTGACTAATGGAAGTAGTGATCTTTATATCAGCGTTTATAATTCATTTCACATGCTCTAACCACGTGATGACACTAGAGGAAACTATACAAAATAGTAAATCATTTACCAGATGCTTTCTCAGATCCAGGGTCAGTGAGGCAGTCCATGGCTGACAGAATAGAGGAGAAAATATACTTTGAATGAGTTTTAAGTGTGTTAGACTGACCCTATCAGCGTCAGTGTGTCTTTAAGAACTGAAAAAATATTAGCAGCAGTATGAGAACAACCACAGACTAATAATGTGCAGCTTGATGTGAATTCAGAAATGAAGCATGCTAGGCAACAGCACGGCTCTCTAAGTTAAGCATGCATGGCCGCATTCTCCAAGCAGAGCGTTTGCTGTTCCTGTCCGATGTAAATGAGTATTTGGTTACGCAGCACAACGGCTAAAACTGAGAAACGGTAGATACTTGTAGAAGTATACCAAATGATAACGCAACAAAGAGGGCATTATATTGATTTGGAAGAAAAAAAAATCTAATGTTTCATGTAATATGTACAATTTAATTTCACCACTTAACAGCTCCAGAGCAACTGCTGATGGTTTAGTAACAAAAAATGATATTTTCTTTTTGCATTATAGTTTGATAAAGGTAGTACGACTCACAAGGAGAGGCTGAATTCATACAATGCAAAAGCATCTCTCCGGCCTGCAGAACATCTGCTGTTAGGGGCTTATGAGCTTGAACTTCTTCCTGAAAACTCTGAAAAATATTATGCAGTAGTTATGTGCTTTTTGATAAACAGTTTTTAATTTCTACCACCAACATTCAGAAATGTTAGGGTCGGTAAGATTTTTATCTAAAGGGGAGGTCTAATGCTATATTTAACACATTCTGACTTATTTACACTGTTAAAAGAGTTGGATTCTCATGATAAACATGGCCAAAGAAGAGTGCACACACACATTAACCAGAGCGAGAGCAAGAGAAGCCCATCAATGTGCTACATTCTGGTTACGCAAGTTGTTAGCAGCACTACAAAGGACTTGCTTGAGAAGTTTTCATTCTGGTTTTATTCATATCGATGTCACCGCTTGTAGAAGATCCCTATGCTGTGCATCTTTGTGACTCTTTAGGTCTGCCCCAGCATGCCTCCAGCTCTACTGTTTTCTGAGAGAAGCTCAAAGCTGTATCTGTCTTTTATAAATCTGATAGAACTAAAGTGTCTTCGGAGATATGAAGGATGCAATACTACTCAATAGGTACTCAAGACTAACATTAGATTGGCAGAAACTGTGTGTTATGTCCCCTTTAAATGTGTTTGGAAAAAAACAACAACTCTTATGTTCACCAAAGCGCCATTATTTAACAAAAAAATACCGCAAACAGTAATATTGTGAAATATTGTTACAATTTAAATTAATTGTTTTCTATCTGAATGGCAAAGCTAAATTTTCAGCATCATTACTCCAGTCTTCAGTGTCAAATGATCCTTCAGAAATCATTCTAGTATGCTGATTTTGTGCTAAATAAATGTTTATTTTATTATCAATGTTAAAACACAGCTTTGCTGCTTAATTTGTTGTGGAAACTGGGATATATTTTTTACAGGATACATTAGTGAACCGAAAGTCCAAAAGAACATTTATTCAAAATAATAATATTAATAAGTGGCATTATCACATCTGAACACCCTGTATAAATTGTATTTACGTACCGGTTTTGGCTAATAAGTTTCATCTTAATACGCATGCGCATGATAATGTGACGTAAACAACCAGTTTTTTGTTGTTGTTTTTTGGTGGGAAAACCTGGCTGAGACCATAAAATGTTCATAAAAAATGTGTAATGGTCATTATTAGTCATGTAACTGCTGCTGAAATAGCGTCACTGTAACTGGACATACATTTGTGATTATATAATGGGGATTAAAAAATAATTTTATAGATTTTGCTATGAGTGATTTCAGTTTTACGTTTTACGTAAAAATTTATCAATACACGTTTCAGGGCTCTCAAGTCTCACGCATTGGGCGTGAGACTCACGCATTTCAACCCGTTCACACGCTCACACGCCACACCTTGTATTTCTCACGCAGAGACATTACGAGGACAACGCCCACCAAGTTGCGGCGCTATTTCTTTAAACAGTGAAACAGGTAACGTAGAGGAATCAAGTGAGTTCCCCGAAGGCCCTGACACGCACCTGCTAATCGAATAAAAAAAATATAGCTACCGATCAGCCAATCAGAAAATAGCATTGCTGTATCCGGGTAAGATTTTTACAGGCTCGTGTGCAACACAGATCCAGACGCTCGCTGAAGTAGGTAACGTTACGGTTACAGACTTGTCAAGACAATGACACAGATTTTCACTATATGTTTTTTTTTATCAATATATTAATTTAACATTTTTTAAAAACAGTCTAAGATATGTTTTGGTCTGATGGTTATTATGACCCCGACACGCACGCAATTTTGGCCATTATACGTGGTCGGCCGTAGCTTTTGTGCCTATTATTAGCCCACTATTATTTTTTTATTGCCAAAGTTACACGTTGAAGAGGATGCGGGGCTACTCTGACAGTTTTATATAAGAGACTTCTATAATAGGCCTATCCATAATACTTGTATGGCAGTATCCATAATAGTTTAAAAAAAAAAAAATTTTTTCTTTCCTTTTATTTTTACTGCACCTCATCCTGGTCCCCATTTTCAAAACGTTTTGCCTAGGCTATTTCATTATATTTTATCCAATGTATAATATTGATTATTGCATTCGTCTATTTCAAAGATGTCAGGGAAGAGGCAAAGGAGCAATCTTTCATGCTTTGTTCTAAAAGATCTGGGCCCGTATTCATAAAGAATCTTAATGCAAAAAGTAGTTCCTAGTGACAAAATTCTAAGAAAATTCTTAGAAATGTGGGCGTTTACTTTTAAAATTAAAGAAAAAAATCCTAGTAAAGAAAAAATTAATTCAGAAAGCATCTTATCCCTTAAAAGAGGTCTTAAGGTAAAATTTGTTATGAGCACAGACGAGGACTTTTAAGAGGCTTAAGAGTTTCTTTAGCAGAGGAGAAAATGGCAGAAAGATGAAGAGGCAGAAGAAATGTGTTGCAGACAATGGATGACAATGAGTTAATAAGACGGTATAGATTATATAATAATTTAATATAATATAATTTAATATATAAATTAAAGTAATCACTACATTATGATATTTGGCAACTGGGAACATGCAACAATGCAATAGTGATGATTTGGGTCTGTCACAACCTTCTGTAAGCAGAGTGATCACACAAACAATTACAGCACTTTCAGAACATCTTATTGTGTCACAGTTCATTTAGTTTCCACTGGAGATTCCCACCTTGCAGGCTCTAAAAACTGCATTTATGAATATAGCAGGCTTATAGGTGAACACAAGCAGGGGGAATGAACCGTTAATAGTTTGTCCTATACGCTCCCATGTCTGCTTCTTGTCCCTTGCTGTGTCTGAATTTTCCTTTAAGAATGGCCTTGTGTTCATCCACTAACTGGGCTAACAGTAAACACTGTTCCTCTGTCCAGATTGGCTTTCTCGCTCTTCTTGGCTTTGATTCCATGTTTGATACATTAAAACCAACACTCAAACCGCCACTTACATAGGACGGCAATCACTGTAATTGGAAAGAGTGGAACAATTTTTATCATTCTAAGCCAATCAAATACCTTATAGGAAATTAAAAGCATGGTAAATAAAAAAATAGAATTCATATACACACATATAATGTGTGTGTGTGTGTGTGTGTGTGTGTGTGTGTGTGAGAGAGAGAGAGAGAGAGAACGGTCAAATAGGAAAAATTACGCATGTAAATTTAAAGTGAGGATTAGAATAGACCCTATACTTAAAATCACTCTTTTTTTTCCTTCTTGGACAACCAGCCAATCAGAGTCTTCAAAAGATTGTGTCATACATAGCAACCGGTTCAACCCCGCCTCCTCACTAAGATAAACGTTTTTGTCTTTTCCTTACTCAGAGTTGCTCTCAGATCGGTCCCGAATCGCTTTTAAGCTAAGACTCCTACGTAAAAGTTTTTAAGCTAAATTAAGAGTTTTCTGAGAGGATTCTTAGAATCTTTATGAATGCGGGCCCAGCTCCCTAAAAAGGTGGCTAGGTCAGAGGAGGAGGCTGTGGAGAATACAGTAGGGGAGGGAGTTAGGGTGCCAGTAGAGGATGGGTGCATGGAAGAGACTGTGGAGGACCATAGAGGAAACAGTGGAGAACCCACTGGAAACAGGGAAAAAGAGAGGGTTATGTAGAGCAGCCACCTGTAGGTGTTCCTTTAAGAAGGAGTGGTCAACCCGATCGCCATTCATCACAATGGGAACCACCAGCTCTTTTTACTGGTGCTTAGTCTGCAGACAAGATAACTCCTGTGTCCATCAAGGTGTGAGGGACATAAGCAGGGAGGATTTCTAAAATAGCTGCATTAGTGTTAGTGCTTGCTCATTCAAATACCTATGCTGAGAGGGTTTTCTCCATGGTGGGATTAAACAAGACCAAAACCAGGAACAGTTTAGCACTTGATGGAACTGTGAAAAATGGCTGGCCTGGAACCACAGTGATTCAAATGGGAGCCACCAACCCCTGGCCTCAAAACCAGCTACCAACACCTACTATAAACAGCACTGACCATTTTTTCTCTCTCTCTCTCTCACACACACACACAAATAAATGCTGAATTAAATAAATATTATTTTATTTGTAAGAATATGTGTCATTTATGAGATCAGACACCCCGTCCCCATCAAACCCCTGCCGACATCGCGACCGCGGGCAAAATCTCACTCTGAACTCAGTTCAAAACTTGAGAGCCCTGACGTTTATTGTACAAAAGTCTCCAGTAATGAAAAAAAACGCCTTACCATAGGCTCCCCTGAAACTGTTATTATTAGTTAGCTACCAGAAGGGAAAAAAAGTTGAATAATATTGAATAATTTTGATTTATGACACAGACACGTCGGTAACAAAATAACATACAGTTAAAAGAGAGAAAAAATACAAGGCGAAAACACAAATAAAACACACTAATCAAATGCTAATTAACATCTTTTAGAGTTCATATAAACACTTTAACTTCTGATTTTTTTTCAAAGCAACAGATTAGGCTACGTAAATAATTTCTAATGCGGTACAAAAGGCTAAAAATAGAACAAAGTAAACTCATTCATACTTAAATTGTCGTTTTAAAATAGTTTACTTCTTAGCTAATGGCCAAACTTAAAAGTTGGATATAAAAATGTACAAAAAGAAAAGACGTTTAAATTTCCACTGAAGTCAACATTTCTTTTCCACACTTCTTTACCACTAGGTGTCACCAGATACCATGTTCTTGGATCAACAGCATGTATTTGTAACGTACACAGTGAATGGAGGTCTAATCAGGAAATATTTGACCTCCGGTGTATCTCTCATAATCAGGTTGAATATCACCTGTGAACCTGAGTTTTGTTTCAATCTTTCAGCTTAATTGTCACTTAAAATTAGAAAGTTCACCAGATTTGAAAGTACAACCATAATTCACACGAGTATTTCACAAGCAGACCTAATTTTGATATAGTCCCAAAAAAAAAATCAATTGACTATACCACAGTGCAACATGATTTGCCATTAGAGACACAAATATTTACAGCAAATACTTTCCGGTTTATCCTCAAAATAGTTAATGTTTCACACAGTCAGTTAAAATATAGAAAACAAACAGAGCAAGAGGTCAGACTACTCATTTCTTCACAAGACATCTGATTGCAAACTGGAGATGTTCCCTTTCAGACTTTTCACATAATCTGATAAGATTATCATAACTGAACCGGTTCTTCTGTCAAACTAAATGTAAAACAGCAAACTGACCATTAGTGTTCCATTCACAGACTTGAATCAACTTTATATTTGATGTAAACTTCACACTGGTGGAGACATCATGTCTGTAGTGGTTTTTAAAAGAGTGAGAGTTAGAAAGATTAAAGAAGAAAGAGATGAGACCACAGTCACCACTTTACAGTACAGACTCCACACCGTCCTTGTCGTCAAGTGTTTCACGTGAGGAACTGTCTCCTTGGATCTGGTGTGTGACGAGAGGGGAGGTCTCTTCTTCTGCTTTGACATTAGCCACCACCTCCACCTTCACCTCCTCCAGTTCCTGCTCCTCTTGATGCTGCTCCTGTTGTCTTTGTTTCTTCATCTCTTGCTCATTGATGTGGTGAAGAATGCCAGCACCAAGTGCATCTCCCTCCACGTTCACAACGGTGGTGGTGCGGTCTCTGATCACACATCAGACACAGTAAATTAACCCAACAGATCACTTCAGGGATAAAACTGTACGCATATATTGTACTGTATCATACAGTACAATTTGATAGATTTGATGCAATTTGATAGCTCTGATATGAATATGTTCAGAATATGTTGGGAGGGTGCATTATATTATACAGTTTTTTTTTATATTTATGTACTATTACATATATATATATATATATATATACCACTGCTCAAAAGTTTGGTTTCAGTAAGATTTTTTTTAATGTTTTTTTTTTTATAGAAGTCTCTTATACTCACAAAGGCTGCATTTTTTTAATCAAAAGTAAAAACAGTAATGTTTTGAAATATTATTACAGTTTAAGATATTTTAAACTATTTTTTTTTTCTATTTAATATATTTAAAAATATAATTTATTCCCGACAAAGTCGAATATTCAGCAGTCATTACTCCACTCTTAAGTGTCACAGGATCCTCGGAAATCATGCTGCTTAATATTTTTGTGAAAATCTTATTTTTTCAGGACTCTAAAACCTAAACCATATTTATTGATTGTGAATAAATACATAAAAACATTTAATAGTTAAAAATGCATTAAAAAATAAAAATAAATAATACGTATCTCCTGCCCAATAAATTTGATGCTAATTTGGTGACTCAATAACACAACACTTATATTGATATATGAGATTATATGAGATATGCAATTAATCAGTAATATTATCATTTATTGGTATTGAATATATTAGGGATGGGAGAAGCTGTCTTACACTATCCAGTCCACCGCCAACATGAGTGACAGGTCATGGGTGGGCAGACCAATGGCCTCCAGAATGATAGCGATGGTGATGATTCCTCCAGCTGGAATGCCTGCTGCTCCCACACTGGAGGCGGTGGC
>NC_039255.1:12814992-12873083 GCF_003368295.1 Carassius auratus
CAATTTTCCATCTGTTTCTCTCTGGCAATAATTAAATAAACATCCATAAGTGATTTAAATACCTAAAAGAAAAAGAAAATGTAAAGATGAACTGTCACATGATCTGCATGTCTTCTGCATCGTGAGTGTTGCCATACCGTTAATCATGCCAGGAACATGCAAGCGGTGATTAAGAGCTGCATAGTGGTCTGCTTATTTCTCACGTTGAATGATATAGGTTTTTGCTATTAACAATTATTGCTTGATATTATTATTATTATTTGCATTTGCATTCATTTCCATATTGCTAGATATTATTATTATTATTATTTGCATTCATTTCCATAACGAAATGATACCTTGCAAGATCTAAAAACGAATCCGCTGTCTCTTTGTTGGAGCTCACGCCTTCCAGCCCTAAGTTGTTGGTGTTCAGGGCTCCTGCTCCCACGCCGGGTTTGATGATGAAGGCGAGAGCTACCCCGATGGATGAAGCGATCAGAGTGGTCACCAGAAAGTAAGACACGGCGATCCCTCCGAGCTTCCCCAGCGAGCGCGTGTCCAGACTCGCAGCTCCGGAAATCAAACTGCAAACCACTAAAGGAAGGATGATCATCTTGAGCATCCTCAGCAGCATCTCTCCGGGGAAGGCGAAGTAAGTCATCTGCGCTCGGGTAAGGTTCATGTTCCGGACCATCATCCCGAGCCCGACGCCCACCAGAACCCCGGAAACCGTGAATATCACTAGGAGATTTCTTTTGAAGAAGACCATGAACCGGTCTTTAAAGCTATTCTTTTCTGATTTTAATGAGACTGTTGGTAACGGGTTTTTGTGCCCGGCGTGTCCATTGATTTCGCTCTCCTTTTCTTCCATGATTTTACCTACACGCTCAGTCTTTCCACACGTTTAAAAGAGGTACCAGGATTTTCTCATCAGCAGCGTGCGCGCACTTGGAATGCAGCGGACTGGAGTGGAGAGCGCGTGGAAAAACCTGCCGGCACTTACAGACATGTAATGACGAGGGGTCTTTTTCAAAGAGCATGCGCACTCATGGACCACTATGAAATGATGCAACAAGGCAAAGGGTTGCTGATACCGTGCATATTATAATTATTATTATTTTTTATTATTATCATCGCCATCATTATCATTTTTATTATTATTGGGTGATTTAAGAGGCCTATGCGTACCTTTTCTATTTTGTGTTAATTTAATTGTGCCATCTCAAGTTAGAATAAAATTATAAAATCAATCAATCTATCTATCTATCTATCTATCTATCTATCTATCTATCTATCTATCTATCTATCTATCTATCTATCTATCTATCTATCTATCTATCTATCTATCTATACAGAATTAAGACAAAATATCTAGTTTATTCCCATTTAAAAAAAAATTATATTTGCTAATATAGGTATATTTAGAAACACAAGAAAGGGAACAGGTCTAAAGGAAACATTTATAAAGTAACATAATTTATTATTTCTGTTCATGTTTTAAGAACAATGACTAAGCTATAGTAATATTTAAATATTTATATCCTATTAAAATACATTTACATTCTATTGTTTGTATTTATATTTCTATATATTCTATTTATCGTTATACCTAAAAGAATATATTATTAAAATAATAGCTTTTCATTGTTAAAGACACATTGTTTAGACATATATTCATGAAAGACACCAAAGGCATCTTTTCTCGTTATTATTGCCATGTTATTGTTGTTTGATCTTTCTAGAGCAATTTTAGATTTCTTTATTTGCACAGTTTTTCAGCATTTGCAACATGTTCTGTGAGGGTTGCTATTTCTAAATTCTTTATTATAATACATTCAAACTAATAATTTTAGAATCCCACCTACAGTTTCCTCCAAGCTAAATAACCTAAGCTGTGAAACTCTTAGTTCTTAGCTGTCTGTTGCTTTCCCCTGAACCTCAACTATTCTGTTCCAAAAATAACATTTCACAGCTGCCAAACCAGGAGCAGGAAGCTGACTGTGCTCTCAGTTGTTACTATAATACACTGAACCCCACTGTGGGTGGGACAAAACAAGACTGTGAAGATTGTAGGCCCCAAATAGTTCCAAAAAGTCTTCTAGTGCACTGAAAAGAATATTAGGAAGGAGTTTGTGTTAAAGGTATAGTACTGCTAAAAGTATATTAAAAGTAACCCTATGAGATAGAGGGTAAACACATGTCTGACCTTATGTAAAATCACATCCTGCAGCTGTTGTCATGCCTAAGAAAGACGAGCTTCTCTCCATAAGACCCCCTCCTAGTTACAAATCTGATTTCTGTGCCAGATTTACCTTACATGTATTTGCTGGTTTACTTTGTAGAACAATTGGTTTGAATCTGACTTCCATTACAAAATATGGCTTCCATATATGTAATTTAGGGATTTTAAAATAAACCAGCTTCTTATACTTCATGTTTACTCGTTACTGTTCATTCAGTGATCTAAACAGTGCTTTTTTGTTGTTGTCTTTGTTGTGTTAAAAACCACAAGTGAACAGACAGGCAGCTTATAAAAAATGGAGAGAAAATCAGAACTTAACTGCTTAAGCCTGTAATAATATTCTCCAACCACCAGATGTCAATCTTTTGTCTTGTAAAGTCATTTCTCTGTTTGAGAAAAATACTGGGTGTGAATGTAACCTCGAGCACTACTGATAATTGCTTATTCGACATAATATAAGCACAAAATCTTGTAATATTATGTATTATTATGCACTGCAAAAGATGCGTTATTTTTGTTTAGCCATTTTTTAATTAATGATAATGGTGATGGTGATTATTGTGCTTTGTTATGGTGATTTATGAAGTTACTTTTCTCAATGGGAATTATGACAACATTCCACTTACATTATACACTTTATATTGTCAAAAATATTGTTATTTTTAAGAGCCCTTCAATCTATTAGGTTATGGTTAGCAGGTAAATGACCAGTCTGTCAGGACAGCAGGGTTTACCCTGAACACCTGAAATAATGTCAGACTCCAAGATTAATGACTGTTTTGAGTATTCCATCAGACCACGCACCATCAGCTGTCTCTCTCTCTCTCACACACACACACGTTTGTTTTTGTGAAAAGTGGGGACATCCTATAGGCGTAATGGTTTTTATACTGTACAAACTGTATATTCTGTACAAATTGTATACCCCCCCCCCCACACACACACACACATTGTAGGTAGACTTTCTTGGCTCTTTGTCCCATTTAGTCAAACATTATTTTTCAGTATTTTCCTTTACTGGTGAAACCGAGGAACAAGCATGTGAGAGAAAGCACATCTTCCCCACTTTCCCTGATTTTTTCCTTTTAGTTAATGCCTATTTTCCGCAATGGCAGGCTTTTTTGAACACTCCATTTCCTGTTATGCGGTAGAGATTGAACTTGCAACAAAAAAGATTGAGCCAAGCTGTCTGTGTGGGCATCTTGCCAGAGCAAGCTGCCTTTTCTCGCTTCCGCCACTTGAAGAATTCAAATCTGGCAATCTGAAACTTACCATTGATACTCAAGTAACTATTGCCGCGACCCATTACAAAATATAGCCTATAATGATTATATTTTTTAAATATGTAGGCCTAGGTTATACTTTGTCAGTGTGAGATGGTTTTTAGATTGATTTTTGAGCTCACATATTGCTCCATAACTTTCTCATTGTGCTATAAACACCACGTTACTAATCTGTTAGGTTCTTTAAAAATAACATGTCGAACAGCCTATTCTGCATTTTAGTTGGCTGATTCTACCAGAGGGGGCGGGGCATATGAACTGGGATTCCACCTCGACGCACAGAACTACCTATCCTTCAAATCCAATGTCTTGCAACTGTGACTACGAGGAGAGTCAGCGAAGGCAACCTGCCTGCTACTTTTGGGGACACTTTGAAATGTGACTCTCATAAGTGCAACTGTTTACTTTTTTCTCAGGCTGATGAGGCACGGGGCGCTCAAAAAGTGCAATGTGAATTCATGTCGACTAGCAAGACTTGCAGAATGCACTGATACAATGTAGACGCATTAGAAAATAAATCCGCTAAGCACTCAGTGATTTACATTCATTTAACCGGATCGTACAAGTCTGTCTTCAGAAGGGTGAGTTGACGTTCCTACTGAATTATCAACATAAAGTCCTGTGTTTTGACAGGTCAGTCTTGATGTGGGTAGTTCCTGCAAAGCGTGCTGACGTGCATGTGCCCTACTGACCCCAGCAGCAGTAACCTGTTTGCATGCCTACAGTGTGTCCGTCTACAAACTTGGCATATCCTTAAAACACAGTCGGCCAGTAGAAGTCCACCACTGGCGTCTTCTGGATGCAAAATAGTTATTATTGATTTAAATGAGGAAAGCCACATGACATACTTATGATTGGTGCGTGTTGATGGTTTACTGTAATCGACCCGAATAAACAATTAATGTAGGCCTATGCATTTATTTATTTATTGGTTTGGTGTTATTATGTAGTAACTGTGGCCGACGAGATTTGACCCACTGCTGCAGATCTCCCGTGTAGTGTACAGCATTTGATGTTTTTGTACAGTAGCTTCGCTGGATAAGTCGCCTAATCTATCACTAAACGGCTGAGGAGTTTTATTTATTTTTATCAGTGGCTTTCTGTTCTTTCTTCTTCCGATAAATAGTTCCGATTATAAAAATATTTTTCAGAAGGGTTTTAAACAACTTTTCAGTTACCTAAAAATTAGGCAAATTAGCAAATTAAGGCCGATTCATATTTCTGAAATTTTAGCGAAATTCAGAAAAACTTTAGTCCAAGCAGGTTGTTGTTCAGTGCAGCGAATTCACGTGACCATGCACCTCAAACGATAACGGCCAGAAAATTCCTTAATGAAAAGAGTTTTAAAATTGCAATGAAATGGAAGCAGTGAATTTAAAACAGAATTTCTTCTATATTGTGACTGATCCGAGTGTAACGGATTATCGAAATAAATAAATTAAAAAAGTAGGGCGGGGACTAGGTTTAGTTTACTGATTGCTGAATGGATTTTGAGAAGTGGGCGGGGCTTAAGTGGATTTTATGATTGGAGAAGTCATGCATATGTCACTAGAGAGAAGTCTGCTGTTTCACCTGAAGATAGTTATGATATTTTGATTCAAATTTAACATATAGGCTACATGAATGAATCATTCACAATAATAGTCCATGTGCATTTAAAAAAAATTTTTTATAGCACACCAACTTTAAATAGTCTACCAATAAAATAATTATTACTCTGTGTTGCATGCATGAACCTTGAGCTGCATGCATGAACCTTGAGCTGCAGTAGACTGAAACAACTGCCTTGTACTTGTTTCAAACATTTAATTTTCTAGTTAGATAATAGAGATTGAAGTAGATGAACTTGAGGAACAATGAATCATGGTCCAGGGACATCCCGATAAGGAAGCCCCACTGGTTTGTGTTTCCCGCCTGTCTAAAATCAAGTGGTTAAGACAAGAGTTTGCCAATGGTGGATTAGAGACACATGTACTTCAGTTGATAATCCAGATTAGGATGTGTGCTGTGTACAGTGCTCTATTGGGACAGAGTGCTCAGAGTCGAGACTCGTCACCTCATTAGCGGTCATTGTTGACCAATTAAAACATTCCAGCCAACCTGTTATGTTCTAAAAATATGTATTTTGTAAAAATGTAAAGTTTAGTTTTTACCCAGTATGTTACTCTAAAGAATGCAATATGACAAAAAATAAATTTTATTATATCCTATACAATGGCAATGGATAGTTTTTTAACTTTAAAAGGATACAAAAGTGACTTTGGTTGTTGAATACAATTGTCACTCCCATAAATAACCAAACTCTGTGTTTACAGAGTGGGATTAAGCACTCAGAAGAAAATGTTACAACTGTATTTAGCTGCAGCATGTAGCCTGCATGGATAATGACAGTGTCCTGCAAGGATATGACATTCACTAGTTAGGAGCAAGTCTTTCTGACTGTTAGTCTGTTTTGTATTTCTTTAATGTGTGCTCAGGCCCAGCCTGTGTCTTTAACAGACTTCTCGTGGAAGACTTAAATCCATATCATGATCATTGTTAAATTTTCTGCCAGTCTGTAATGTTGTTAATGTGCTTTAAATGATGAGTCCAGTGTTAGTGAATTGCTTAAATGCAGTTTCATTGAATTCTGAGTAAATGAGCTGCCAGTGCCTGGGGCAGTGACCTACTTTTCATTATAATGTGCAGGAAGCATATTCACTGTATTGAACTCTGAAGCGTCAAGCATGCTGACGGCCTAGGGATTTTGAATGATAAACCTCTAGAGAGATGTGACTTTATAACCTGTGGCCTGCATCTTCTTGTGCTGCTATGATATGTTATAAGCTGTCAATGTCACCACAGTTTGATCAGGACTATACGGGTCATTTCTCGATTCGTTTGTTATACTGCAGTTGGTCCAGGTATTTTTAATGTGTATTTTGTGTTAATTTTCTCTCTGATTGGCAAATTAGAAATATACATTTAGTTTGTGAGATTCCAAAAACAACTTTCATAGCATAAGAAAAATTTTATTTCATACCTTTCACAAATTATTTGCCAGTCCCCCAGAAATTTTTTTTTAAATTAAAAATTAAAAAATAAGTTTGTAACACCAGTGGCAGTAAAAAACCTACTACTGTTTTTCCTTTTCACTCACATTATGATTACAGGGACATATTATCAATGAATAAAGACTTATTTTCACACAGTTCCTTTGCACAATACTAAATTATGGCCCTCAAAACAAGAAACACTTTGCATCATATAATCAGCTTCATATGTATGGCTTTTCTGATGTATTACACTCGGTACGGACCTGAGAGCTAAACATCATAACAAAGCTCATAGAACCAAGCAAAAATGACATAGTTGCTTCAACAAGTGTTTTGTTTTTGCTTTTGTTAACAGTATTGCATAGGTTTAGGGTAGGGTTTAGTATAGTTAGCATGTTATTTTCAAATGTGATAGGGAATTAGCATTTTAGCACCACTCACTGGATATTGCATTTCCGAACTGGCATGACACATACGGTACAACAACCAATGTAGTAAAACATTACGCCAGATTCATGTTTCTAATACCATTATAACAAAGTGCTGATATTAAGTCAGTGTTCTTGAATATTTACTCTCAAATGATCTTCAGTAGCAGTGGCAGTGAAGGCCCCAGCAGGTCGGGGAAGCTTTGTAGAGATCGGGTGTCTCTGGAACAGCAGCAATGAGTTAGCTGGCTGTCTCTCTGACACACACAAACACACACACATAGAGAGCGAGGCCTCTCTCCCACAGCCAGTTGTACTGCAGCATTAATATTTCATACACCCACCTTTAAAGAAGAACGAACCGGAGAGGGGCCTCGGAAAAGCATAGCTCAGAGGGGATACTGCATGGCTCAACAAAACATACTATGCGTCTGCACACACACCATGACAATGCATGAGCTTGACATGCTCTCCAATCCTAAATTCATTCTCCACTTTATATATGCTCAAATTTGACTGTTTTGCCCTTGTGGATTTAATGTGGCACAAAGCCATCCAGCCTGACATAGAAATATTGAATATGTCTGTGATTATTTTTTTTTTTTACTTTCAAGATATGTTGCGAATTAATTTTCTGGACAGAATGGTTTTTGGACGTAGTTTATGTACATTGTTTGCTGATTACAGTACTTGCTTGCAATACTTGCAATTGATTCATATTTAACATAATATACTATATATATTGAATTTTGACACCTTTTTACCTCCACCTTATCTATACTGGGCTAGTTGAAATATTCATACTTTTTTCTACATTGTACTTCCATGGTACTTTACAAATTTACCATAGTTGTTCAGTTGTTTAACTGGCATTTGTGATAATTATTAGAGCCTGATGCTGAAAACAAATGCTGTAGTTGCAATCCAAATACATCAAACTTCCTCATTCACAATACAAGATTATTGACCACTGTTACCACAGCTGGTGTTATTACACTAAATTGCACTTTTATTTATTTTGTCATTGTGGTTCAGAATGTTGACATTGTTTATTTATTTTTTTAAGTGTAAAATTCTTATAATATAAAGTTCAGTGCAGTGGTTCACACAAGTAATCTGCTTTATGTTATTCGGTCATATAATTCAGTTTTAGCAACCACATTTATTGGTTCCCACACAAGAACACGGATTCCATCAGATATTATTCAAACTCCATAAAATCACTTGTAAAAAATGCAGGGAAAGCCCTGATAAAGAATCTTAGTGTCTCTTGCTCTGTTTCTCTGTCTGTTTATGTGGCATATTTTCAATGCAGGCTTTCTTCCTCCCTCTAGCATGAGAAACGTTTGTGCAGCATACACAAGTTGTTCATGAGAAGGATTTCCCTTTCTTCTTGTATAAAATATTCTTGGTTGTCATGAGATGTTTGAATATTGGTGGTGTAAAATGGCAAATCAACAAACATTTCTCGATACATTAGGACATTGTCTGTTGGCACCTCTTTAATTTGGACAGAGATGGTTTGCACATTTGTCAGTGTTTTGTATTAAATGCCTGGAATCATAATAAGCTCATTTAGAATGTAGAGAACAGATAGTTTTTTTCTGTTAAGGATAAATAAATATATCTGTAATCAGAAATATTTGATAACTGAATATTATTGTGGGGTAGTATGTTTTCTCCCTGAGGTTTGCCTTGATACGCTCCTGTGTGTATTGCAGAAAACAGGAGAATTCTGATGACTAAGCACTGAAGCACACATCTTCTTCTGGACACACAAGATCTCTCTGACCTGCAGTGATAATGACTTAAAGGGACAGTGCACCCTAAAATGGACATTCTGCCTTCATTTACTTACCCTCGTGCCATTCTTTATTTCTTCTTTGAACTCTAAAACAATTACAATGAATGGTGGCCGTTGCTTTTGAAAAGAGGACAAATTAAAGCGGTCCATTAAATGGGTACTTATGACTTGTGAACAAAAATACTAATAGTTTGATTTCTGTGAACTGGATTATAAAATTATGAAAACACAAACAATTCATTTAAAATGCAATGGATGCATTAAATTGATCAAAAGTCACAGTAAAAACATTTATGATGTTACTGTTCAGTGGTGAAAATATGTATTACAATTTCCACAAAAATATTAAACTTTTTTTAGGATTGAGCATATCAGCATATTAAAATGATTTCTGAAGGTACATGTGTTACTGAATACAGGAATAATGGCTGCTGAAAATTCAGCTTTGCCATCACAGGAATAAATAATATTTGAAAATGTATGACTAGAGAACAGTTATTTTAAATAGTATATTTATTCTCTTAAAATGTATTTCACAATCACAAATCTAAGTGACCCCTAATTTTTTAACAATATATAGAATATAGTCAAAGACTTTGAAATAGTGCCCAATTCTTTTATTTATTTATTTTTTCTAGCTTGAAAGTTCTTGTATTTGTTGCACTTAAAGAAACAGCAATACATTCTTCTCCTTAAGTGTGAGTAAATGATGACAGAGGTTTCATTTTAAATACATGTTACTAAGTACATATTACTACATATTAAAGGGACACTATCATCAAGGATAAATTTAATTCAAGAATTTGCATGCCAGACATTAATAACTGGAAACCATTCTTACGATAATGTTTATTAATTTATTATCATTGGTTAATTTCATTATGCAAAGAAAATATTAAAGCCCTGCATCCTGCTTGATCTCTTTGTATGTCAGAGACATGGTGTTGTTGTTGTTGCTTTTCAAATGGTCTCTTCTCTAGTCTGATTGTACTGTTAATTGTTGGTATTATTGAATAATAGATGAGGAGAATCCGGGGGTGTGTCTGTCTCAGGGATTTTATGTACAATATGCAAGATCAAAACCCCAACCTCTCACACAAGAAGTTACAAACCTCAGCTTATGTCTTGATGTGCAGCTTTAGTTGCAAATTATACCATGTTTTCACAAGGTGTCATTACTTTGCACACTTGGTACCTTCTCAGGGTTTTTAAATAATAAACCTCTTGTCATTTCACAGTCGCTCTGGTGCCTGTGGTCCTGATTGTGTTTAAACCAGCGGGGTAATTAACAGCTGATTAACTGCTGTGGGCTCAATGCACAGTGTGCACCATGTGCTAACATCTGAGCACCATGTTGTAGTCAAAGAGACAGAACCGACGCTGATTTGGTGCCCTGTGTCACAAATGTATGCTAGGCCTGCACAACAGAGGCTTTAGTGAGGCTCTGACTGAGCTGCAGAAATAAAGGGGGCATTCTCACATGCCTCCTCATTATGTCTGTGGAGTGGAGCAAATTTATTATATTATAAAACGGTCTATTATCACACCGCACTGAGCCAATTTCTCTTCTCCCAACGCCAGAAGCTGTAAAATAACTATCTTGTACAAAAAAGCCTCTTAGTTGACATTGAAGGAACAATGAATCTGACGTGTTGCAGCAAGTTCACTCTTATAAGCAGTGGTCTTTCGAAACTTCTGATGACCTGACAAGTCTTAAGAGTCTTATACACTAAGGTTCTTCAACAGGTAGTCTTCCAAGTATTTAGTCTCTAATAATTGTGAAAAAATGAAAATATGATTCACTAATGTAAGACACTACTCCCCTTTCTGCTTTTTGCCTTTTATTTTCTTTATTTTTCTGTCTTTAAAACTGCTTTGGAACAAAGAGTATTGTACAAATTAAATTAAATTAAAAAAAAAAAATTGAATTGAATTGCTGTTTTGAAGAAAAAATAATACGAGTCAAAAGGGGAATTTTTATTTAAATTCAATTAAAAGTTTTTTTAAATTCTATTAAGTTACAATTAAAGTTTAGCAAAATGTTTTACTGTCACACCCTCACAAAAAACTTTTTATGTCTTAAGTAAATGTAAAATGTTATATTCAAAGCTGCAGTAGGTAACTTTTGTAAAAATATATTTTTTACATATTTGTTAAACCTGTCATTATGTCCTGACAGTAGAATATGAGACAGATAACTGTAAAAAAATAAGCTCCTCTGGCTCCTCCCAGTGGTTCTATTGCCATTTGCAGAAAGTCATCCGCTCCCGTTAAGAAACAACCAATCAGAGCTGCGGTCCGTAACTTTGTTTGTGTTCAAAATGTAGAAAAATTGATATAATAAGCGAGTTACCCCATGAATCCATTTTCCAAACCGTGTTTTTGGCTTGTCCTGAATCACTAGGGTACACCTATAATAAGTGTTTATATTCGGACTATTTTAGATTGCTTCGGGGGTACCGCGGCGGAGTAACCCAGTACCTTTGTGATTCTTCATAGACATAAACAGAGAGAAGTAGTTCTGGCTACGATGTTCTTTCGCAAGACGCAAGCAGTTCTGTTTATTAACCGCTAGAGCGTCATAAGTTACCTACCGCAGCTTTTATAGCTTGAAAGTAAATATAAATACACTGACATGGCATTTTCTATATACCATGCATGTACACTCTTACATTATGTATATCAACCTTGAGTCCCGTGGCCTGAAAATGGTTGAAGACCGCTAATAACAATGAAGGTTATGCGAGAAATATATTTTCATATTTGTATTATTAGAGAGAGGCAGGACATTAAGACGCCTCATCAAACAGAAGCTGGATATCTAATGAGACTCGTTCACCTGGGCGTGTGTCATGTGTCAGGGTCAAAATCATGGCTGAGTGTGAGTAAAGGCTGTGGGCACTGTGTGCCATATGAGATTCACTCCCTCCTGCTCGTGGAGACTGGAAGGGTTGTCAGCGTTGTGACCTGGTGTTGACAGGCACTGCTCTTCCCTTTTGTCAGCTGGCTGTTGGGAAACTGAGCACCTTAAAGCTCTGTTAGAAGACACATTGTATCTTCATGCTGTCCAGCATAATAAAGTTCACTTACTGTTCAACATACAGACGGGGCACCACACTCAGTCTTTGTCATTTTAAAACATGAAGTAGATTCAAAAGTCAACGATTACATTGAAAATCTGGAACGATTTTCTTCTTTCCTGAATTAACCAGCTATATAAACAAATCATTTGAATTAATTTTTCAAATGATTTTTTTTATTTATTTATTCTTGCAATCATAAGATATTTTAATATTGGGATATCATTATTATAATTTTTTGTCAGAATCAAACATCCTACAATTGGTACACAATATATTGGTACTTTAGCAGTCAATATGATTTTTTAAATATTTATTATACTAATACTTGCCTCCCTCTCCTCCCTTTCACTGTATCTTGTGTAACTAGCAATATGTCTGCCTTAGTCTGGGCAAGAAGCATTTAACATGATTTCAATGTTTCGACCCAATGTAATATTTACCATGCCAGTTAAAATGATGTCTTGTCTCACTGCTCTCAGTGTTTACATTTAGCCTGGGCCCACGCACTTGCTGAATATATGTTATTTTTGCAGCCGTTGTTGAGACATAGTCTGTGTAAAAGTTTATATTCTTTCAGCCTTAACCATTCAGATTGTCTTTCCCTAATTTAGGTTGACAGATTAGGCTTGTGCCAATGTTTTTACCTTGGTAAGTTTCTCAGCAAGTGAAACACAACAACAACAACAAGAAAAATGATAAGCTGGTATGGAGATTTAGTTTGATTTGATTAGTTATTGGTTTGTTTCAGCAGAACACGAGTTGTCTGCTGTTTCTACTACTGTTCTGGCTAGACTCCTAATTACACTTAGTGCAGAATATGTATTTTGCCAAGTCAATGTGGACAAAGGACTTGGTGTTTGTGTGTGACGACGGTGGGAGGGGTGAGGGTAACAGAGGTGGTGTGTGTGTGTGTGAGAGAGAGCAAGAGCAGAGCAAACGGTTCATAATGTGGTAGTGGTGCTGGAGAGGATGGGAGGAGATTGAAAGGACTGAAGGGGAGGGATGTGCTTTTGTTTTGTTCTCTGTTGCTGAGCAATGGGGACTAAAGCATTGGGAACAGCTGTGATGGCCAGAGCTTTTCTCTTTCACTCTGCACGAGAAGCCCTGAGGCACATACACAGATACAGCAGCCTAATATGTGTGTGTGTGTGTACCAGGAAAGGGAAAAAGACAGGGGAAAGGAGGCTGATATTAACTAAAGGATGCATTAGTGGTCTTAGGAAGGTCAGGTGATCACTGTGTAAGCAAGTGCAATTTGTAAAAAAAAGAAGTGAATGCTGAAGGAAATTAATTCAGGTGGCTTTGTGTTGAAGAGGATGCTGGGAAATGTAGTCATGGATATGCCATGGATAGGTGCAGTAAGAATTTTATTTGAAAGAAGTTCATACAATTATTCATCAAGGATACAAAAAAATTAAAACTTTCAGGATACAGGATGTTACCTTTATTTATTAATGTTCACTTGAACTTTCTACTCATTAAATAATCTTAAAAAGAAGATTCACCGTTTCCACAAGAATAATAAGCCACTGTTTTCCAACATGGACAGTAAAAATGTATCATAAGCACCAAATAAATATATTAAAATGATTTCTGAAGAATCATGTTGAAGTAATGGCTGCAGAAAAAGTTGTTTAAATTGTATTTAAACAGTTTTTCTGTCATTTTACAGTTTAAGATGTTGCCATTGGTGTTGTTGCAAAGTAACATTGCTCCCTAACCAACAGGTTCTATTCTTATCTCAGAAATCTCAATTTCAACAGTTGAGCGCAATAGAATATGAGCTCAATAATTCGGACTAAAATGAACATTTCATTTTTTGTTCATCACAATGTTCATAGTGACCTTAATGTATTGTTCGTGTTGTAGAGTTGTGAGTCTGGACCTTAGTTATTGGAGCAGCAAACTCTCTCCATAGGGGTCTTCCTTCAGACTCCTAAATACGCACCCACCGCAAAGATCACTCCACTGTTCTGCTCGTACAACCACACTGACCCTGACTGAACAATGTACCCATGGCCTGGCTCAAGGGAGTGTGGACTGCAGATATGTAATTATTGTTTCTGTTTTACAGGACATAAATAGATTCATCAAACTCTGAATTTGACTAATATTGATATGAAAATATCACACTGTGATCACTGATCAGTGATTATTGGTGTAGCTCTAATCCCAAGTGCCATCTCAGCAGTGGCTTCGGTCCAGGGTCGTCCCATAATTTCATTACCCATGATCCTAAGCACTCTGGTGCCTTTCACTTTTCTGTGTTTGATGTTCTTAGTGACATCCATGGCTTCATTCTCTTCAACAGGCCATTTCTGAGGAAGCAGACATGGCAACAAATGCTGTAGTGTTTTCAGCAAGTAAACAGAAACTAAAATAACTTAAGCAGTGGACCACAAAATGCCAAAATTAAACGGGGGGAAAAAGAAGAAAATGGAAATTGGGATTTAAGACATTCTTTAGGAGCCCACAATTCTGAAAGCACATGAGACATGTTGAATACGGAGGTGCTGGCATGCAGAAGCCCTAAATACCAAAATGATTGCTTTTTGCTACGAGTTGTTTTTCATCAAGAAATTCGATCTTTTTCATTTGAAACCTGCTGTTTTTCCTCTTCTTCTTCTTCTTCTTCTTCTTCTGTCTGTCAAGTCTATTAGTTTAAAGCCATGTAGGAGAAAACTCAGCCGTGTTGGTGAAAACATGTTTTTTTATGACTCAGGCCATCTTCAGCTATGACTAATATTCATAAATTCATGCTTTTTTAATCAGAGTGGTGCCTGTTGTCTACTGTACCCGATCAAACAACTGCTTGATGTGAGAAAGACAAATATCAGATGTGTTTAGAGAAAACCGTTTCAGAGTTTGTATACAGTGCAATGTCCAACACTTGAATGTTATTCAGACAGAGGTAAAAAAGACAAGTCAAGATAGGGGAATGTTTACCGTCAAGTGTTACCACTGTAAAAATGTACCTGTTTCCTACAATTGCCATCTCTCCCAACATGGGCTTGGTACTGACGACTCGACGGTACAGTAGTCGTGAGTCTATGAGGAGCACAATAGGAATGCAATAATTCATTCAGCATTAAGTGCACAGATACACAACAGAAAGGCTTGCTTTAGTTTTCTTGCTCGCCCATGTAATTACTCACAAACACACGTGATTACGTTTTGATGGAGCCAGTGGACACACTCACAATCACACTCACTCAGAGAACGTGTGTGTCAGTGGCAAATGAGAGTGTCCATGACCATGAAAAAAGTTTAGAAGTGTTTAGAAGTCACATGCTGTTTAGAAATGTTCTTATCTTGTGGACCAAGAAAAGTTTAAATGTAATGATATGAAATCTAGTATTTAATGTGCTGTGGCCATCTCACAAACCATCAAAATACATCTTAATCTTTGTTTTCAATAGTACTTTAAAATATTTTTTTAACAAATAATGAATTACATGATTAAAAAATTAAAATAACTTTGACTTATCAATGAAAAAGGTAAAATTTTTGATATTTTAGGAGACGTATTGACTTTAACAAGGGTCCTCTACTGATATCTTTCCTGTTTTATGTTTTTTTTCCCCTGCATTTTCTAAGATATAATAATAAAAGATGATGCTTATATGGTGTCTAGCTGAGAATTCCATCTTTTTATTTAGTCTTTTTTCGCTTAATTATAATATCAGGAGAATTGTATCACACTGACATTTAAGACCTTATGCCCCCAAAAATGTATCAAAATGAATTTTTATGTATTCAAATTAAAATTATAGTCATTCAAGAAATTGCATGTATGAGTTACAGACTTTTAAATTAATGTATAGATGTGTCATATTATTGACCTCTTATTATTATCCTCCCACAGAGCATTTGCTTTTAGTTGTGGCACCAACCTTTAATGAAATATCTTCCTTTTCCTGCAGGATTTTATTGAATGTATTCAGTGCCAAAACTTCATGCCATTAATGTCAGACCTTTCTGCTCGTTCTTGGTCTATGTGTCCACTCAAAAATGTGGCTTCCAGTAAACACATCTTGAGCATTTTGAAGTTGTCCAGCCCCAGCCACGAGAGTCACAGAATGAAAGAGAAAAACAGCATGATGTATGATGTCCTGTCATATATGGAGTCCGCTTCCAAAACCGCAACCATCACTGCGTTGGTTTTGTTCCAGCCTGGGTGTGTAAGTGTATTTGTGTAAGCGTATATTCATGTGAGACGTGCAAACTTACTAATGTCTGGAGGAGGGTTGGAAAACGCTGCGTTATATCAATATTGTTCTTCATAATCACCATGGAAATGGGATAAAACACAAGTGTGTACACAAAGTTTAGCGTTCGTTCAGTTTTTTTCTTAAAGCACAGCACGCCTCATGGCACAACCTGTTATTCTTTGCCTTAATACACAGCACCTTAGGGAGATCAGTGATGAATGACTTACAATAATCCTTTTTCATTTATCTTCTGTTTCCTTACTGTTGAGATGATGATTGTAATCCAGCCAAAAAAAAATTCTGTTAACTTTAAAATAACTGCTATCACAGCATTGCTAGTAGGCTTACTTACTCGTGTTAAGATGATTCCTATAATTAAATATCCTGTTTCTTTGTGTTTCCGCTCTTTATCTTGTCCTCTCTTCTTTACCTTCCCAATTCCTGCTTGGGAAGAATGTTAATACACACACATTCTCAAATCTCTCAGTTTTCCCTCCTGGTTTCTCTTTCTGAAATGTTGCATTGACTCAGGGTCTGTAGCATTGCTCTGCACATGTATGGAGTAAGAGGAGGTGGGTCGTAAGGGTCTGAGCGATTCTGATGTGGAGGCGGCAAAGGATAGAAATGCTATAACGCTGACCATAGGGAAACTGGGCAACTGGATTCGCATGTAGTGGAGATTCATGTCATGCTTGACTGACAGCCTGGCACGTGGTGCACCTCAGACATGGCAAATAATGAATAAATGAAGAACAAAAGGGAATCGGATTTCAGAGTGGCTTTAACTTCTTACCTTCCCCTGCCACTATGGCTGGGCAAAATAGTCTTTAAAATCTTCAAGAAAATGTGTTTTCAGAATGATTTCTTCCTGCGCCATCCATGAACATCAGATAATTTAGGGCTTTCTTTTGAGTCAATGCAAGTCACTGAATCTGTTTTAAATAGATTCACTGAAACAGACAGTTTGAACTGATAGAAGAAAAGAATCAAACTTAACTATAACTCTTAACTTTTTTCTGTTTCACATAGAGGAATGAATAGTTCTTTTTTTTTCAACCCCAGTACTACTGAAACATGTTTTAACATGCTCAACCTCGTGAGTCATGAGACAAGGAAGGATATGCGAATCTTATGTAGTTGCACTGAAACTTAACGTCCAATTTTTTTATTTTTTTTTATGTACTACTTTATTTAGCAAGGATGTATTAAATGATCAGTAGTGACAGTAAAGGCATGTTGCAAAAGATTTCTGTTTCAAATAAATGCTGTTATTTTGAACTTTCTTTTCATCATAAAACATTGAAACAAATGTATCACGATTTCCACTACAATATTAAAGGTATAATTCACCCAAAAATGAAAATTCTGTCATCATTTACTTCTGTTTTCCATAGTATGGGAAATAATATATTTTTGCCAATGTTTATATTCAAAAAATATATTTAAAAAATATACAAATCTTTTTTAAAGCATTTAAAAATATATATATTTCGCCGTCTATATAATTCAACCCCCTCCCCCAAATTGTAATATGTTAATTTACATATGTTTACATATTTATTTGAAAAATATGTATATATATTTGTTGTCAGTAACGTGTGAACATAACACATTTGAATAAAAATAAATAATGAATTAATCCTACCGTAGAAAATACTGTAAGGAAAATAAATTTTCTTGCCTATGAAATATATTTTGGTATTTGAAGGTTGAAACTAAATATACTTTCAGTTTCAAAACTTCATTTCATTGAGTTTCACTGTTTGTATCATGTATTTAAAAGTATATTTTGGCCTTAAAACTTAAACGTTTTATTTTTATTATTTTTATTTTTTTTGCCGTATGGTATTCTTCCAGGCCATTGATTTAAACAGCTATTTATCGAAGGCCACAATCAGTTATGACGTTAAGATGAGGGAGCACCCCCTGCTGAAGTGTGTCTGTAAGATAATGAGCCAAATTAGATAATGAGAGAGACAGAAGTGCCAACTGCCAAGGGTACTCAACGGAGTGTAGAGGAGGAGTGGAGTGGACTGTGGTGTGATGTTGAGGGAAGGGTTCAGCAGGAGTTTAGTTAAGACTGTTTCTGCTGGCACCAGAACCCTGTGTCTGTGTCACTGGGACCCTGAAGAGGCCCTGTAATTAATAGCACTGCAATCAAGCAGCTATTTTGTTTGCATGACTGTGTAGTGTGCAATAGAGCAGTGTGATTTCACCCCACTTCTATCATCATATCATGGAGTTGAGGGCTTCACATTTTTTCTCAGTCAGGCATGACCTGTTGATAGCTTTTCAATTATAGGGACAGTTCGCACATACATTAAAATTAAGGCAATACTTACTCACCTGTACGACTTTCATTTTTTCGTGGAATCATAAAGTAGATATTTTGGAAAATGTCTAAAGTATTTTGTACCCCATTGGGGAAAAAAACATGAAGGTGAGTAAATTATGACTTTGAGATGAACTGTCCCTTAGTAATTATCAATACATATTCACATGTATACTATTAAAAATAACAGTTCTTTATTGGCTTGTATGGGTTCACAAAGAACCTTTAACATCCATGGAATCTTTCCATTAAAGGTTCTTTATAGGGGTAAAATGTTCTTTAGATTTTTTTATATTCTTTATACTATTAAAAAAAAAAAAACACTTATTAAAGGTTTTTCAAAAGACCTAAAATGGTTCTTCTGAAAGCCCCCTTTTGGAACCTTTATTTTTAGGACTGTTTGTAATAAAAAATACCTTTACTAAGAGTTTTTGTTTGATTGTTTTTCAGTTTAAAAGGGATAGTTCACCCATACATAAAAGTCCTGCCATCATTCATTCTTAATTAAGTTTCAAGTTGTTCCGAACCTGTATGAGTTTCTTTCTTCTGCTGAAGAAGATATTTTGAAGAATGTGTGTAATCAAACAGCTGCTGGAAGCCATTGACATAAATTGACTTTTTTTTTGCACCCTCAGATTCCAGATTTTCAAATATTGTCATATCATAACGAACCATAAATCAATGGAAGGTTTATTTATTCAGCTTTCAGATGATGTGTAAATCTCAATTTAGAAAAATCAACACTTATGACTTATGACCAGGTCCAGGGTCACATATATGAAAGATATGCAAATTAGTTCAGGAAATTAAGCAGTTGCTCATCATTTGGTAACAGCTCATGTGTTTTTTGAATGGATGCCCACACTATTTGTGCCATGTTCAGCACTCTTGCTGAAGAGGCTATTGTTGGGACGTTCCCACAACCATTCATCATACACTGTCACAACGTATAAGACACGCTTTGCAAAGAAAGGCAGGAGAGATCTGGAGGGAGAGAGAAAGGGAGGGGAGAAAGAGAGAGACAGGGAGAAAGAGAGAGAGAGAGAGAGAAATGGGATGGGCTGTGCTTCCTTGCTTATAGTGTGGGGGAACAAAGGGGATGTTGTAGATGCCGCCCAGTGGCCAGCACTACTCCATCCTACCTCGACTGCTCTCTGAGCCATTTCCTGTTTTTGACCTGAAATCTTTATTTAGAACCACTCTTTTGCTCGGCTCTCTCCTCCTCATTTAAAACAACACTGAGACAGACACAGGGACATGGATTCACACCACTGCTTTTTGTCTCACATTCACTCCAGTGGTGTTTTTATGTGGGAAATTTGAGAGCCGTAGCTCTAGAGGAGTGTGAGATGTGAAGATGGCTTTATTATTAAAGTTATTTTTTGCGTAATTCAATGTTGTTTTTGTTTGTGCAATATGCAAGGCCTTCTCTAACATTCGAACAGGCAACATCCTAAACTGGATGCCCTAAATCTAAGCACAATGCTGGCTTAAAATAGGTGAGCGTTGTGCCTGTCATAATGCCTTGTTGCCAAATCCATTGGCGATGGTACATGAATGGTGTACACTGAAACGTGCCCTGTGTTATTGCAGTGGTGGCAATAAATTACACTGCATTACTGAAGTGTGCTAGTTGGTTCCATTGGAGAGACAGTAAGGTTTATTTATGTGTTTTTGAATTGTGTATTTCTTTTGGAAATAATGCTTAATTGCCACATAAATACAGTGGATCAAGTCTAAAAATAAGAGCAGACAGTGAAACATTTTATTCCGTGAGGATGCATTGCTTAAAAGAAGTGGGCCACATTCATGATCTCATCTTGTGTCCAGTTAAAAATTATGTGTTTATATCTGGTAGAGCAATCATTTAGACATTTTTAAAAACTGCATTTTTGCATCAGATATGCTTGACATATAGGCATGATATTAACAACAAATTTGTGAGCTGCTTACAGTGTGCGGTTATGAGCCGTGCAGTGCTTGTCCTTGCCATGTGGTGGCAACTCGGTTAGCTTGAGGCTTCTATAAGAGCATCATTGGTAAGGTCATACAGCATGCAGCTGTTGGGAACTATAGGGTCAAACATGCATATTGCTCTCAAATATGCTCACCCTTCACAAAAAAAAAACAAAAAAAAAAAAACATTTACATTACATGCACTAAAGAACATATAGGTTTTCTTCTTTAATCTTTTTGAAATCTAATTTGTATCACATTACACTTTGGTACCTCATGGCTTAGAATATTGTGGATTTATTTAGATAATAATTATATTATGTAGCTATGCATTAAAAAAACATTTTTGATAAAATTGTAATGATCAAAAATGCAACATTTAACAGGATCCCCCCATTACAAAAATGTATATACATTGTTTAAAATTGCGAAACAACATAATTTGAACACTTTTTATCCTACAGCATGGCAGTAAATAATCTTATTCCATTTTCTCAATTTTAATACAGAATGTCATGTTGAATGCATTCCTTATGCTAAACCCTGTTACCCAAGTAAAAATAATCAAAACTAATATTTTCCTTCACTAGCTCCTTAGAATAAAAAAATAAAACCGTTTATATGAAATTTAGTTTGACCTACTGAAGTCTTCGATTTACATTTTCTGCAGACTAAGCAACTAAGCAACTTTCTCTGACCAAAACCCGTTTCATTTTTTAAGAGCCTCAGTTGCTATTATGTTGAGATGAAACAAGACATGTCGACTACAAGTACTTTCTTGGTCTCATTTCTGCTGTTATACAGAAAGAAAAGGGCCGTGTCTCGAAACATATTAAGCTGCCTGCTTCATTATAGACGCGTTCGGCGTCAGTGCAGCTCATGCAAGTGTCTCGCGAGGCGCCGTGACGCTGTCTAGATAGGCAGCATGCTAGAATTTGAGCCACAGCCCGAGAGTTAGTGGGTGGACGCGTGGAGGGTGTGTTTGCCTGTGTAGGGGTTGGACTTTGCCGAGGTCAGGCTCTGTGTAGTCGGGCACCAGTCTCTCTCGACGTCATTCGCTTTCGAGTGTGATTGTGTCGGTCATAGTGACGGACTCCGGGCTCGCGGATAGTCTGCTGTCCTTATCTCTCTCCACAAACTCGCTGCCGAGCTTCCTCATCAGCTGCGAGAGTTTTATTGGTACCGGCTGTAAATAATAAAACAAAGATCCATCCCGATGCTTCAGTTTATTCCTCCACTTGAAGTAGACGAGGTAAGCGCACAGCTTATTCATAAATAACTGAGATCACGTAAGTGGCGTGGAAACGCCGCGGCGTCACTGATGTTGCACATAGCAGAGGCAACAGTCATACGCGCAGTCGTGCATTGTTGTCTGGCGCTCGGTACGATCTTCGGAAAGTTCAGAGACATGTCGCAACCCAAGGCAGAACCGCTATGTAGCCGAACCGAGTCGCCAGTTGAGTCAAATTGAACATCAAAAAGGTTTCTTTTCTTTTATTTTTTTTAAATAGTTTCGCTCTGTTGTGCTGATAGCCTACTAAAGATGAAGATCCAAATGACCAAAAAGCTGGACTGGGACAGAGAATCAGAACCAGACAGGCAATGAAATCGTTTTATTTTATTATTATTTTAGGTAAGAGCATGATTTGGGCTTTACTGTAACTGTTCTTATTTTTTGTTTATGGATTTTTAAATAAAATCAATGTGACAACCTGCTTATTGCACTTTCTTACCCCTTTGAATTTCACTGCAGATGAATTTGAAACTGAAATAATTCTGACATTTGGAATTAATGGAAAATAAGATGTTGACATGATTTTTCACTGTGTACAAAGTTGCATGTTCACTTCACTGTTGAGTTAGACATGGGTTTGATTAGATGATAAAAGGCCATTGAATGGCTTTGACACAGTAGATGATTTTATTTTTGGCTTAAATTTAGACCTATTTGGTCGTCATGGAACAAATTCACAAACTGGAAAATGGCAGTGTGGGATTGTGAGGGACAGTGTCTTCTGTCTCAGCGTCTGAGCAAATATTTCTCTTTGTTTCTGTAAATTTACGCAACACTGTAAAAACTGCAGTATTAACATTTTAAGTAAAATCTTAAGTCAAAACCTGAAGCAAAAAGTTTATAACAATGTTGTGAAAATACTCTTGTTTTCATCATTTAAACTGTTTGTGCATTATCTTTATTGTAAAGAAGTCAGTGAAATCTGTGGCGACTCACAGCAGAAGTCATTTTGCAGTTGCTATCCTTGTCAGACACACTGACATTCAAAGTCCAAATAGCTCACATGCACGCACACACTCGATAAATTCAGAGGATCAAGGTGCAGTGGGATTTTTTAGTGAATGCACGGTTCACATTAAGCAAAGTAGATTACAACCATGCTTTCTTCAGTTTGCTCGTCGTATTGCTGTCTTATTTCCTTTAAACAAAAAGACTGACTCTGTGACATTTACATGTTGTACTCTCCGTGTCATCTTTAAATGTGCACTTCCTTCCTGCAACACAGTCACAGAAGAAAAATGAGGTTTTGTCCCCTCAATTACTTGTAAATGTCACAGAGTGGATTTATTCAGTGTCCAGATTCACCTCATCGACTTTTTGAAGAGTGGACATCAGAAAATTATTATGTTAATGGGCCACTCATGTTTTTCCTGTATAGCTTATGCTTCAGTGTTGGGTTTGTTAGTTAGTTTTGTAAATCAGATATTGTTCCAAATATTATATATATACACACAGTACAGACCAAAAGTTTCGACACACCTTCTCATTCTTTATTTTCATGACTATGAAAATTGTAGATTCACATTGAAGGCATCAAAACTATGAATGAACACATGTGGAATTATATATGGAATTATATACATAACAAAAAAGTGTGAAACAACTGAAAATATGTCATATTCTAGGTTCTTCAAAGTAGCCACCTTTTGCTTTGATTACTGCTTTGCACACTCTTGGCATTCTCTTGATGAGCTTCAAGAGGTAGTCACCTGAAATGGTCTTCCAACAGTCTTGAAGGAGTTCCCCGAGAGATGCTTAGCACTTGTTGGCCCTTTTGCCTTCAGTCTGCAGTCCAGCTCACCCCAAACCATCTCGATTGGGTTCAGGTCCGGTGACTGTGGAGGCCAGGTCATCTGGCGCAGCACCCCATCACTCTCCTTCTTGCTCAAATAGCCCTTGATGCCTTCAGTGTGACTCTACAATTTTCATAGTCATGAAAGTAAAGAAAACTCTTTGAATGAGAAGGTGTGTCCAAACTTTTGGTCTGTACTATATATATGTATATGTAAAATGTCTCTAGTCTCTTGAAATGTGATATGACACTGTACCTGATTAATGAAGTAATCAAGTAAAGACAAGGAAGACTAATAATTATATTGTTCCTGTAGTTCAATTGGTATATCAAGCGCAAGGTTGGGGGTTTGATTTCCCGGGAATACATGATAGGTAAAAATGTATAGCCTCAATGCATTGTAAGTCGCTTTGGATAAATTTATTACATTTAATTTAAATTTATTGTTAATAGGTTTAATTTTACATTACCTGCTGCTTGTTTAGTTTTGTGGTGTGTGTGTGTGTGTGTGTGTGTGTGCGTGCGCACGCATGCATGCGCATGCATATCTTACACTTTCGCATAGTGCTCCAAGACTTCTGCCTGTCTGGTCAAACCGGTTTGAATTGCGTTCCTCTCTCTGTTACTGTTTAGCTGTTTTTGAGTTTGTTTGTTTTTTTTTAACAGGAGTGTGACATTTAGGAGATGTTAAAGGGAAGTTTAAGGCATGCTTTAGTCTTTACTGTCTATATTGCATTCCTTTTTTCTTTTTTTGTTCTACAGATATTACAGCATAGCTTAAGTTATTCCAAAAACAGTAGTATTTTTTAGGGAATCATTTCAGTGTGAAAGTACTAGGAGTGTTTTCTGTAAACATAATGTGCAAACTTTTCATACATTCTTCCTTAATTTATGCGTTAGGTTGTAACATCTCCAATGTTAGTGTGTACAGTATATGAGAGCATGATACAGTGCTTTGCAACATTCAGTGCCTGTGGGGAAATCTGTAATGTGGGTTGTCTTGTTACTCTTGCTGACGTAAAGAAGCTGCTCAGAGTATGTGCCGCCTCTTTGCTGTTTTCTGAGACTGAGATCCACAGCTCTGCTCTGAAGTGTGTCACCCACTCCATCTATCCTCCATTTATGAGAGATTTTCGTAAAATTGCAGTTTTATGCTGATTGAAAGATTGATAGATCCACTAGGCCTGTTAATTGGATAATATTTTTTAAACTGTTTTAACACTGCACTGATGATAGTAATATGAAGTGTTTTTTGAACACCAAATCAGCATTTGAATAATTTCTGATGGATCATGAGACTGAAGACTGGAGTAATGGCTGCTGAAAATTCAGCTGTGCCTTCACAAGAATAAACCTTAAAATATATTTGTGGCGAGTGGGGCGGGCCGAGAGGCGTGGGAATGAGGAGTGAGGCCAGGTGTAGTGATTGGAGATGAGCTACACCTGAGCCCACCGCTAGTATCGAGTCCCACGTAGGAGATGGAAGATATAAAACTGGAGTGACGACCGTGAAGGACGAGAGAGGACCAGGCCTGGGACATTATTTTATGTGGTTGCTTTTTATTTGCGCGCACCAGTCGTCCGCGAGGGCAGGTGCGCCGTTTTGTATTTATTTTGGATATTAAATGAGTTTTGATTGTGCGCCGGTTCCCGCCTCCTTCTTCCCGATGTATAGGAAGTTTGTATCATTACAATATTTAAATAGAAAAAAGTTGTTTTAAATTGCAATAATGTTTTACAACATTACAGTTTTACTCTATTTTAAACAAATGCAGTAAATAAATCTTTCCTATCTATCTATCTATCTATCTATCTATCTATCTATCTATCTATCTATCTATCTATCTATCTATCTATCTATCTATCTATCTATCTATCTATCTATCTATCTATCTATCTACTGCATACACATAAACACACACATGCACACACATATAATGTATCAATATCATATCAGCCATTACTTACTCTTTTTACATATTGTTACTAGTTGTGACTCACAATGATCCAAAAAAAAAAAAAAAAACTGTGAGAAGTGGACATCTTATCTGCTCATTTGAGGAGCATAAGTGACAGACTGAGTTTTCATTAGCTCTCTTAGTCACTCTGAAAGTAAAGACAGACGGCTCTAAAGTTTTACATGGCAACACAGTGGAGACTCGCTTGCCTAGTGACTGATGTTTTCTTTTATTACTTTTCAGTTCTGGGCAATACAAGTGAGATCATGTTCTAAAAATCTGCAGTAAAGCAACAGATGCATATCTGTCCACTTGTTTGACCGTCTTTAGTATTGTTAAACTTTGTGGTACGGTAAAGACTGTACAACAGGCACGGTTGAGGTACGGTACAGATCCAGCATGTGACAGTTTTACAGACATGTTATTTGGTTAGTTTTGAAGATGTCAGATGGTTGTCTGACCCCTGCAGCTTTCGCTCGGTGCTGTGTGAGAATGTGGCGTCTGGGCCTTCTCCATCTGTCTGTCTCAACCGCTCTCACTGTCTCACACATCCCTCTCTCTTATCTTTTCTCACACTGCCTCTTCTATATCTGTCTTGCCACTTTCCCGGTTTTATGTTAGTCTGCTTTACTTTCTTACTGTTTTGCTTGTTTGTTCAGTGTCATTGACCCTTCTTCAGGAGTTCCCATATAAATGTCACTCTAACTTTGCACTGCAACAAATTACAGCAGGTACAGAGTCCAGGTAGAAAGGATGGTTAAACGTGTGACGGAAATGTTTCTGTACAGTTTTTTTTTTGCTTAAAACCAAAGTTTGTTATTTTGTGATTCGATCATAGCTGGTTGGTTTGGTTCATGACTTAAAACTCTTAAAGACTTTTTAAAAATCCCTATGAGAAAAATAGCATTAACCAGTAGCATCATCTGCTTCATGATTGGTGTTGTCCTTTTTGGGTGTTTGTCTGCTATGTCTGATGCACCCATTTGCCATTAGTGCAACATGCATGTGTCTACATTCGTGCATTTATATCTGCAGGTGTTTGAGAGCTAGAGACAGCATGAGTGAGCGAGCGTGTAAGGGTGTGTTTGTGGGAATCAGTACCCTCCGGATCTGAAATAGCTGTGAGGGGGAGGGGAGCTCTGAAGCACAGGCATGGAAACGTGCAGATCCTGTTACAGGATCATAATATCACTGAAAACTGTGCTCTGTGCTCCATCCTCTCCGTTGCACTTGTTTGCCTGCTCACGCCATCCTTTCTGCTGCATTCTCTCACCCAATCTCCACCAGAACAACCAGTGCCAAAGCTCCGGTGTCACACCTGTCCCACATGTGCCGTATGTGTTGTGTGTAGGATTGGAACAGAACGTACAGCCTGCTTAGCAGCCCTGACATATTTCCAGACTCTGCTCTGACAACTCAGTCAGAGCTCTCCTTCCGAAAGGCCTCTCTTTTATTTTTTTACACTAATTCCACATTATCTGGTGCTGTGTTTCAGACACTTAGCTATCGACTGGAGTCGCAACCAGGGACTAAGTTATGCTTTTGAAGGTGTCCTTCAGAGGTGGTCTTCTGCAAGCCATTTTGTCAAACTCGATAAAGCCCATCTTGTGCCATAAACATTTTTTTGATGCTGTGTTTTTTCCTCTCCTTGGAGAGTTTTCACTCAGGGTCATTGCTCAGCACTGGTGGATTAGGGAGCAAAGAGACAGGTTGTCTGTTTATTAATGTCTCTCTGCATTAGGGAACACTGATTGCTGCCCCAGCACTTCTTACTAGAGGTCTTCACAGTGCACCCGAGACCCGTCGACCCCTATTTTTTAAATGATCAGCCGGGTCTGGGTTGGGTCCGAATCTATTACTTCGGGTCCTGGGTCTGTTCAACATTGTGTGTAATACCCGTGCGATTGGAGTCATCAGACTCGGAGAATACCCGGCTGTGATCGGACACTGCTTGTGTTTTTTGTAACTTGCAACTTGTAAAATTAGGAAAAGAAAAGTGTGAGCAAAAAAAAAGTGATCTCTCTCTCTCTTTCTCTCTCTCTCTCTCTCTCTCTCTGCTGTTAGAAGCAGAGCGTGCAGACTCAGAGTTAATGCAAGTGCACGCATGGTAATAATGGATACATTGGAATAACAAGTGGAATAACATGGATAACTTTCTTGTCAGAGGATTGTGATGCATCATAGGCAGTCAGGTACGAGGAAGAGAGACTACGGCTCCTTAAATTAGATAAGACAAAAAGTAAAAAAATAAATAACAGGTTTATTGATTTGTAATAGCAATTTAAGGTGGAATATGTGACAATCGGTTCCAGTCGGGTCTGTGTCTTCCCGGCAGTTTCGGGTCCAGCTTTCTAATAATAGAAGGGTCCAGGTAGGGTTCGGGTAGGCATTTCTCTGATCTATACGGATCCGGGTCAGTTTGGTGTAGTACATTATGGGTCTCTTTTGGGTTTGGGCACAAATTTTTGGACCCATGAAGACCTACATGGTTAATGTGTTCCGGCAATTGTTCCCGGGTCACTAGATTTTGCACTTTCACACTCCCAGTGATGACCCGGAATATGCGCGTGCTTTCACACACAACCCATAAAGGTCCAGTAAAGACACATGACATCAGGGTGTAACGTGTAATGTACGAGTCGAAAACACTAGGCACGTTAACTTTCACTGAATCTAGCGAACGATCTCAGCTTCAGCGCGGAAAGAAAGGAACTAACTGATCTTTGCGTTATTACAGTTTGCACATATTTTTTCATCGCAAACGTTGATCTGCCTTCAAAACACCCGGTAAAAGAGTCGCGCGATCAAAAGAGTCATCACTACGACAAGGCATTAGTTCTGGCTTTTGTTCACACAGCGCTCATTCCAGGACTGAAACCGGCAATGTTACTAGGTCCCCAACCCGGGTTCAAGAGGTTTCATTTCAGTCCTTGGTAGTGCAACTGAAGCAAACAATCAACTATGGGTGGCAAGCAAGCAGCAATCTCCCGCTCTCTCTAGCGAAGCCCACAAGAGAAGTGACTTAAACTGTAATTCGTCAACTTTTTATACAATCTATGGTGGCACAGCACTGTCTCTGGGATAAAGTTTTGGACAGGCACAAGTCAGGAGACAGATACATAAAAAAAGTCAAATACTTTATCAAAGCCTAGAATCACAGTGAAGTCTATTATTAAGAAAAGTATTGCTAGTTATGGGAAATTGAAGCTTTCTGAACTGTTTGAGGCTTTCATGAAATTATGCAGAGAAACAGTTAATTAACCAAAGCTTTTAACACAGTGTGCATTAGCAACATCTGGTGGTCAGACTTGGTTTCTCAACCAAATCTAACAAACCATTGCGGTGCAGAGGATGCAAGCATTGGCACAGTGTGTGATACAATAGAGCTTTGAAAAGTCTGGGAAGTTGTGGCCTAATGGTTAGAGAGTTTGATTCCCAACCCTAAGGTTGTGGGTTTAAGTCTTGGGCAGGTTATACCATGACTGAGGTGCCCATGAGCAAGGCACCGAACACCCAACTGGTCCCTGGGTGCCGCAGCATTAATGGCTGCCCACTGCTCCGGGTGTATGTTCACACGGCGTGTGTGTATGCACTTATGGGTTAAATGCAGAGCATGAATTCTGAGAATTCTTCATACTTAACTGTATGTCATGTCAATCACTTCACTTAAACTGTGTTGTAGCCTCGGTATCAATCGTCCCATCAATAGCTATTTGGTAGTTCTAGTTGGATCAGGATGTCACTCCAAAGTGGTTAAAAGAGCCCGAAGGAAACTGGTCAGAGAGGCTACCAAGAAGTCTAGAGCAACTCTGAAGCAGTTGCAGGATTTTATGACAAAAAGTGTTCATTGTGTGCATGTGAAAACAAAATCACAAATTCTCCGCAAATGTAGCTTGTATGAGAGGGTTGCAAGAAAAAAGCCACTCCTCAAGAAAGGCCACATGCAGTCATGACTGAGCTTTGCCAAAATGCACCTAGAAGATTCTGAGGCAGATAAGTATAAAACTTAAATGTTTGGCCTCAAGACCAAACAAGATATCTGGTGGAAATCCAATGCAGCTCAACAGCTAAATAACGGGATTTCTTCAGTAAAGCATGGCGGTGGTGATTATGGTGATTCCTGTTATGGGGGTGTTTCTCTGCAGCAGGGACTGGAGTACTTGTCAGGATAGAAGGAAAAATGAATGAGGCAAAATACTATCAAAATCTTGATAAAAATCTGCTGCCCTCTGTTAGAAAGTTGTCAATGGAAATAAGGTTTACCTTCCAACATGACAATGACCCAAAACACACAGCAAAACTGAGCACAAAGCAGCTGAAGGAGAAAAATGTGATTGTCCTTGCATGGCCCAATCAAAGCCCAGACTTTAACCCCACTGAAAATCTGTGAAATGACTTGAAGACTGCAGTCCCCAAACACTCACCCTCAAATTTAATTGAACTTGAGCAGTCCTGCAAAGAAGAGTGGGCAAATATCACAAAGTCTAGATGTGAAAAGTTAGCAGAGGCATATCCAAACAGACTAAAGACTTTACAAACAAAATACAGACACAATTTGATACTTTTTCCTACTCAGTGATTCAGATTTTTTTTTTTTTTTGACATGTTGGTGTTATATCTTTCACTTGGATGTCATAAGTTGCACTGAGTAAATACAGCTGGGTAAAACAAAAATTGTGTCCATCTTCATTTTCAGGATGCAAAGCAACAAAATGTGATTATTTTAAAGGAGGGTGGGGTTCATTCTTTTCTGTACCCACTGTATACTCATGCTTACACTTTTTCCAGGAGTGACCGGCCTAGAAACTCCCTGGCCAGTGCACTTCAGTTCTAAGGAGCAGAATGATACACACTTTGACCTTTCCCACTTAAGATGAAAGTAAAATGATGGAGCGAAGCAGAAGCAGTCAGAGGCACAATCAGAAAGAATGCGTAGGGTGGGGCGGCAGTGGCATTTGAGTGCTGCAGACAGTTGTATCCACTCCTCAGCTTGAGTCACAAGGATGCGTTCAGCTGCTGTGGCATTCCTCTGTGTGGAGTGCTGTGGGAAACTTTATTTTCTAGACACTTTCTTGAAAGCTTCAGACAATGGCATACAGTTCTAGGCCACTCTTGGTGAGTGACAGACTAAATAGTTTGTGGTACTCCATGATTTTTGCATGTTTTTTTTACAGTCACATTTGTGTCTGCCACTTTGAACCACTCATAGATCTGAACACAATTTGCAGTGACTTTTTAGATGCTTAGTGTAAGATGCTATCTTTATTATTTGAGTCATTCTTTGACTCATTTTCTGTTACTCATCCTTCAGATAACCTCTCGAAAACAGCCTGAAATTGCATCCTCAACTGTATTTTGAGCAAATTTTGGCAAAACTAGTACTCCTAAAGTCCTCCTAACATTTTTATTGATTTTACAATTTTAATATCTTTACTGTCTTTTGTGTTCATGTCTATGCCACTGTTTTATTTATTGATTTATTTGGTTATTTTTCCATTTCAAACTAATTTTAATGTTCAGGGCGTCAGTGGCTCAGTGGTTCATGTATGTTGTGTACAAACCAGAAGGTTGATGGTTCAATCCCCGGCTACAACTGACCAAGTGTCGAGGTGTCCTTGAGCTGGATGGCGCCTTGAATGGCTGACACCACAGTCGGTGTATGAATGAATGGGTGAATGTGAGACAACTTGTAAAGCGCTTTGGATGGGAATGGGGTCTGTTGAAAGTGCTATATAAATGCAGTCCATTTACCATCATCTCATGTCTTATATTTTTAAACATATCTCTTGATATTTTTTAATGGTGGGGTAAGTGATTTCTGGTAGCCAATGTTGACATTTGAAAAAAAAAAAATTTATTTGAAAGTATACTTTTTCCATAAACATACAGTAGCACATACTGAACTATACCAAAACCGCTACCGAACCGTGAAAAAATTTAACTGTTCCACCCCTAACGGCGATGAATGTCATTGGAGATGTTTAATCCACAAGCATTCTCTGCATTATTCCTGCTTGTTGGCGTTCACATCAATCCACAAGCCGGTCTTTTATTTTAGGCTATTTCATACAAATCAATATAAAAGCAATTATGCTATGTCTAACGTTATTTTACATTACTGACCATGGCAAATAAATTGCTATCCACGGTATCCACTCATGTTTAACTTTTTAGTCTGCTTGTTATGGTCAAAAAACAAACAAAAAAGGCATGTTTCGTCACTTTGTTGTTCTTACGAATAAAACACTGACACAATGATGAACAAGTACATTAACAGTCACAATTTTATTTATAAGTAAATGTTATTCCTTGATTTATCTTTGTAAAGAAATCTCATGCTCTCTGCTGTCTTTACCGATGACATCTTTACCTGTGTCAGCCACCGTAGCTTCTCTAAAGGGAGGGATGAGCGGGGAACTGAACCATTGGTTGCAATTCGCAACCTCATCCGCTAGATGCTGCTACAATTTACACACTGCACCTTTAATAAAGTCACATTATTATGTGCAAAAACCTAAATGAGACGGCCCATGATCACTAGATTTTATACCGGTGTTACTATAACGATTTTGTAAGTTGTGAACAGCAACCAAATATTGATAATGTGGAAGTTACTGCCTTTTGCCTTGGTGTGAATTCTCACATTTTGCAGACAATGCAAAGGCAGAGTATATTAATTTCAAAATAGGGGTAAAAAAAATCAAGTTTGAGCTCACAGTTTTTTAATGTATATAATTTTCATTACTAAAACATTAAACTGTTAAATTTCCAGTGTGCTACCTACAATAAATTTGGCTGGACAAGTAAAAAGTTTAAAGTCGTTTTTCTCAGTTTCACACTCTAGCGAGTTAAGGTCTTTTCCCTTTGTAGGCCAGAGTTTTCTAAAGCGTTTCTGAAAAATCGCTTGCCCCACCTTTAACTCAATTATTCACTCTGTCCCGGAGGATTGTAATCACAGGCAGTCAGGTACAAGAAAGAGAGACTACAGCTCCTTAAATTAGATAAGACAAAAAGTAAAACAGCATATGATTGTAAATCTTGTTTATTTGTTCACAAACTCTCCATCGTATGAATTATTTGTGTGCTCTGCATGTAAATGCCATGCTTTGGAATGCACATCCATCTCTAGCAGACGTAACCTGTTTTTCTGTCCAGCTAGTCGTTTATTGTTTTAGATTCAGCTCAGTGCAAGAAGAGAAACATTTCTTTCTTTAACTTTCTTCAGCCCCTCTTCTCCCCCAAACTCTCTCTCTCTCTCTCTCTCTCTCTCTCGTTCTCTTTGTCAACTCTTTGGGTGGATTCCCAGCTGACTGTGTTTGTCATGGTAACAGGCAGCAAGGCAACAGGCCCAGCCACTTGCACTTCCTGAGTGAGAAGGGCTGCCTGACAGATCTGCGTCTGCGCAGAGTGTGTGTATGTATGCTGGCAAGGATAGGGTGTGTGAGGCTGTCAGCCTGCATTAGGTTCAAGCACACTGCAATGCTGCCTACCGCTACCAGGCTTCATTTTATGTTAATGAGGGGAGGCCTCAGGAACGGTTTCCGTCTCTTTCTGTCTCACTCAACTCACTCACTCCTTGCTGCCTGTCTCTGCTTTGCTTGTGAGCTATAGAGAAGACTGATCTGTTGGTTTAAATGACTTGTACATGTTTTACTTCATAAATAACCATCATTCTGACCTTAAAGTCGGTGTGAAAACAATTTTTTTTCATTTAATACATATTCATGGTCTTTTTGTGAGTGATTCATTGGCACTCTTTGTTCTAAAGGAAAAAAAAATATTGGTCTTCATAATCTTTCATGAAAATTTAATAACTTCTGAGACCGCTTTCTTTTTCGCTGACATCACCAAGTCAGATGAACCATAGTCTGGTAAACACCATAATTATTGGTTGTACTGTCTTAAAGGGACAGTTGGTATTTTTTCCTCATTAAAAAGTTTTACATGCAGTTGCAAATGTAGTTTTTTTTATGTTTAAAATCATGTACACACATATAGTTGAAGAGTTCTATTCTATGAATCATCTTGTCACATGATCCTATTCTGAAGGAATAGCTTTTTCATCACAGGAATAAATTACATTTTAAAATCTGTTCAAATACAAAACTGTAAGGAGCATAAGAGACTTCTTTCAAAAACATAAAAAATTATCTTACCAACCCCAAACTTTTGAATGTTAGCGAATATTGCAGTGAAGGATTAAAAAAAGAGTTGGTGAATACTGTTTTATACGTACTAGAGTTTTAAAGAATGAATAAAATGTAAGAATCTAGCTCAACTGGAAGTGTATGGTGCAATAACTTTCAAGGTTATGGCTTCAGTTCTCAGGAAACACACATCCCATACTGATCAAATGTGCGGCATAATTTAAATACAGTTAAAGTCACTTTAGATAAAAGCCAAATGCGTAAAATAAATTTAAATGACTACTTCATAACATAACAGAAACCTTTCATCAAAGGAACTTTTTCTTAGCTCCCACAAACATGCAAGTCACGCTAAGTTGAAAGCACAGTGAAACAGTCCAGTGTACAACTTTGTTTTTCAGACCAGCTGTCAATAGTGTCTGCACAACCTCAACGCTTAGACCCTTCTTTTTCCTCTCTCCTTGCAGAGCAATGGTGAATTAGTGTACTGTAATATTACAGTGGCTCATGCGATCTGTTTTAAATCTCAAAGCAGGAAACTAGTGCTACAGTAGATGAGAACACAGCTGCCTAACATGCAAAGCTCAGCATAGGACGCACACTCCTCGCTCCTCCTCTCTGTCCCCCTTTTCTACCAAACACTCAGCTGGATCTTGTCTTCCTGCAGCCAGCATGTGTTTAAGCAGGGAGTGATCAGGGCTTTGCGCTCGTGTGACACATTCTTACTGTGAGTACTTACTGAAAGTCTGACACACATTTGCCTTCCACCTCGCTGCAGCAAGGCTAAGGAAGGAGTAGTCAGAGCTGTATTCCTGTAAATGCTCCTGCAGTAGCTGCTCATGCAGTTTACAGTTATTTCCAGCAGCACGTCTTTCCCCATAAATAAAGGGTGAATTCCTGTGCTTCGATACTGTTGTCGCTAATGTCCTGTTCAAGATGCGGTGATTGCTTCCATATTACATAGTGTGTTCCCATATTGTTACCTTATCTGTTTGGCACATTTGTAACATGAGGCATTTTGGTCTCTTTGCAATAAATGCACAGAGACTGTACTGACTCTCACCTCAGCGGCGGCTCCGAATGCTAATATGACAACAGCTTGCAGGCCAGTGTCATAGCAACCAAGCTTCAAGCCACAAATCTGTGTATCAAAACAATTTCTTGTATTTTTAAGTCTATTTGGTCAGCTGGGTCATACCAGCTGTTTTGTTTGTATATGTTATTCATCTTTTGGTTATATAGTTTCAAGCATGTTTTTATGAAAATGGCCATTTATAAAACACTTTTACAAGATTTTTTTAATCATCAAAATGTTGATCCAAGATTTAGTGATGGTCCGGTCCTATTTCCCCTGGCACTTTCTGTACTTTCCTGTCACCTTCTTCATTATGATTTCAAATAAAGTCAGAAAAGCCAAAAAAAAAAACTGTTCTAATGTCCAATTTCTGTGAACTAGTGGCAGCCAGCAGAATAACAAAAATAATGAAACGGTTTCCACTAACACTCCCCTAACTGCCATTAGTCAGGTAAACCACTGGCCCCGCCCCCGAACTCACCTCATTGGTTGAGTCAGTGCTGTTATGTTGGACAAGTCCGAATTCTCAAACAAACAGAGTAACGTTTCAATAATGTCACAGTTTTATACTTTTCAGCAGAATCAAATAAAATGCTTTCATCAAATTCTCCTTGGAAACTTGTACCTATGTGTCAGGCATTTATTACATAACATGAAATAAACCTAAAACAAAACAAAATAATTATATTGTGAACGATAAACCCATCTGAATTTGAAATTATGAAAAATATAAATATTACTTACATTATTTTGTTGTCTGTATTGTAAATCAGTGTTTCTGCCATGTTTCAACTGAATTCTCCCAATCCAATGTCACAGTTCAGCAACTCGTGTAGAATTCCTAGTTTCCCGATTGTAAATGTGATTAACTTCATTCATGTGTTCAGAACTCATAATTATGGTACTTAGAACTTCACTTGAAGGGCAAATAACCTAAAACTGGCTAACTTGTTGTCTCTGCATGTTCAACTCCCATGGAGAAAGTATTTTACCATAGAAAGAATTACACACTTAGACCTTAATAATCTCAGGTTCTAGAAATGTGTATATTTGACATTTTGACCATTAGTTATTATAGTTATTTTATTTTTATATGGAACAAGTGTTGAGTCATAAGAGAGATAAACAGCAATGTGTAATAAGGTTACGAATGGCTGTGTTGCTAACACGCTCTCTGTCTCTCTTTACTTTCCAAGCAGATATATGTTGGGTAAAGGCGCAAAGCGGAAACTAGATGAGGATGAAGAGGGCCTGGAAGGCAAAGCGCTGGCGGCAGGGGCCGGGGCCGGAGCGATGGCCGAAGGGCTCTCGAAGGTCTCCTACACCCTGCAGAGGCAGACCATCTTCAACATGTCTCTGGTGAAGCTGTATAACCACCGGGCCCTCACCGAGCCCAGCTTGGAAAAGCGTGTACTCATCAACAACATGTTGAGGCGCATCCAGGACGAACTGAAACAGGAGGGCAACCTGCGGCCGCTCTTCTTCCCACCTTCCCCTCCACCCGATGACCCCGTGGATGAAGGTTTCCGCGAGGTGCAGCCTGCTTTCAGTGTGTTGTCCATGGTAGCTCCGCCGCTGTCTCAGTCGCCGGCACACTCCTCTCCGGTCCTTACATCGCCATCATCAGGGCTGTCAAACCCAGCGCCTGTGGAGGCCTGTCTCACCCCAGCTTCACTTTTAGAGGAGGACAGTGTCACGCTTTGCACATCACCCTCTCCACTCGCTCCTCCTCTTCCGCCAACTCTTCCCAGACTCCCTTCATCTGTGGCCAGAGACAGCTTCTCTTCTGCCTTGGATGAGATTGAGGAGCTCTGTCCTTCACCTTTACCTATAACTACATCAGCGCCTGATGCTACCTCCCCCTCATCCCTTACAGTGCCCCTCCAAATGCCGATGTGCCCCCCCAGCCTAAACTCAGGGGCCTTGGACTCCAAAGACTGCAGTAAGCACTGCAGCCCAAAGCTTAATGGGCTGGTCCCTAACACACCAGATACTCTCCCTCCTAACAGCCTGGACATGAGCACCTCACCCTCTGCCTCGTCCTCAGGATTTTTGACAGATCTGGCCCTAGACGACATTCTGTTTGCAGACATTGACACTTCCATGTATGACTTTGACCCCTGCACCTCGTCCTCGGGTGTGGCCCCCACGAAACTGGCGCCCATGGTGACAGCGGACGAGCTCCTCAAGACTCTTTCACCCTACAGCGCTGCCGCTCCTGCTGTTGGTTCGAACCAGCCTTTCAAAATGGACCTCACCGAACTGGACCATATTATGGAGGTGCTTGTGGGATCATGACAAGGTTTGGAAGGGAACTGGGGAAAAAAATGCAAAACCAATTAAAGAGTTTTTACACATGAACTGAGAAAGAAACTGAAGAATTACATTGTGAGTGTTTGTGGGCTTTTTGTACAGTTTTGTGTTCGTTTTGTTTTTTGAAGACAAAGAAAATTGTCCATTTTAATGGTGATGTTGCCCAGTACTACTTCTCAACACTGTGCATGCACTATGCTTGCCTTTCCCAAAATAGAACATGAAGAAATCTTATGGAACACACTTTGGCTTCTGGCAGATCTGAGTGCCTTCATCATTTATGACCACTTGGTAAATTCCTGTTTGTTTGTCTTGTCTCATTTTTCTCATCACCATTTCTAATGGAACATGATGGATTATCAGAGGAGTAGCATCTCTCTTTCCCCTTCTCAGTATACAGGTGCAAGAACGTGCAACGGCAGCCTATTTTCAATTTTTTCTCTCATTTTCACAAAGCACAATTTTTTTAAGAGAGCAACTTGGTTGTTTTATGTTAATGTTATTTTTTTTCTATTCAGAGCTGTTTTATTGCTTTTTAGTAATATTTAAAGTATTCTGTTAAAATGTGGTAATTTATTATTTTTTGTCTGCTTTCATTTTAACATGCATTAAAGGGATAGTCCACCATTTACTCACCATAATGTCCTTCCAGACCTGTATAAGTGTCTTTCTTCTGTAGAAAATAAGATATAAAAAAAAAAAAAATTCCATAATGACAGTCAATGGGGTTCAGTGTTGTTTTGCACCCTGTTTAACTGTCTTTAAAATAGCTTTTCATGTTTCACAGAAGAAGTAAAGTCATACAGGTTTGGAAAAACATGGTGAGTAAATGATGATAGGATATTAATTTCAGGTGAACTACCCCTTTAAGCTTCATTTAGTAAAAATTATACATTAATGAAATATACACATTTATGGAATATGCTTTACTGCATTGTCTTATACATGGATGTGTGTAGTGGTCAGATATTTACAGTCACCCAAACAGATTTCTTGTGAACTGCCATACTGGCTCAGATTCCATGTGTTTACATCTCAGCTGGCAATAAGTGAACATTTATTCTGATGCACATTGTTTTACAGATACATTTCTTTGATAAGGCAATGCTAAAACCCTTTATGCTTCAAATAACATATGCAATCAGTGCTTTTCTGATCAGTAATAAGCAAACTGTCCACTTTCCTCAGCCATTTTTATCTGTGTCAAGGCATTGTTGTAACTTCCCCTTTTTAGCCTTTGCTTTGGTTTTATTTCATCACTCAGTGAGTGGCTGGTTCAGTTTTAATTCTGCACTAATGCACAACAAGATGATCTATGCATGTTTGATCATGCAAAATGGGGGAAAACTGTACCGGACAACAAAGTTTGTGGTTGCTATTCAGTTGATTCATTATCATCTGTTTGCCAAACATTTCTTTCATATGCGTCTCTCACCAGTACAAAGGTACATTTCTGTTAACATACTAATGCATGCAGGATTATAGCTCATAATTGTACAGATGTCAGATGGTTTTTGTATGGTTTGTTCATCGTATTTCATCAAATTTATACCATTGTGTGTTTGAGTTTTATTAATGGGAATCTGTTCATGTTCCAGTCAGACTCTCTCTCTGTTGCCCTGCTGGGTTTTAGTGTCGTTTGGCCAGTAGAAATGGTCACATTACATTTTGGTGGAGTACATTTGGGGGAGTTTTGTTATGAACAGGTATGATGGGAGAGTATTCTGCATGTATATGCAATAGACAGCACAGTATAAACCACTGATGTTGATCAGATTAGGTTTGGAAGGATTATTTTATGTGCACCTCACATGAAAGAAAAGGGACCATTTATCATATCAGCTGTATTAGTTTGACATGCTTTCACACGGTAAACTAGCTTACAATAATAATGTTAGATATACATACCGACAAACACTGTGCATAATACGCCGTCCTGGTGAGAATCAATTTAAAAAGTAGAGTGCAGTGTCAGAGACAAAAGAAAATGTGTATTTTTAAATGAAATCTTATTTCCTATACAAGTGTGACCATTAATAATCTGGGATTTGAACTTCCTGTCGTGAAGACGTAAGATTTAGATTTGTTACTGCCCAGAGTTCAAAAGAGAGATTGCCTGAGAATTGAAAACATGAGTGAATGAGAGCCGAGTGGACAAATCTATGGAATCAAAACAATGATTAATATTTCTTATAGGATTTTGGATTTGGAGTGCTTGTTTTGTTTTAAGTTATTTATTTTTGTTTCCTGTGTAAATATATTTATTTTTGTTAAGATAACATCCAGATTGTAATTTGTACAGAATATGAGATAGGAATGTATTATGCTTATGGGAATGTATCACTGCTTATTAATTGGGGTGGAAGCCATTTTTTTCCCGTCTTGTTTAATAATGCATTATTTTGTGTCTGTTTATTTTATTGTATTATAATTTGGGGTGGTGTTTGTGCTAGTCGTCTAGGTCAACACTCCCTGCCCTTATTTAATTATAAGTATTTAATGTTTTATATATTTCAGATTGTGTGCTAGGAAAAGGTTTGTGAAGCAATACTTTATTCTCTACAAACTTCAGAATTTCAATCTTCCAAAGCCTATTTCTGGGAAAATCTTTTTGATAACCCTCAATGCCAAATGAAAAGAAGGGCAGCATGATTTCTGATGATATTGATTGTTGTTGTTTTTTAATGGTGTCTCACTGTCCCATGGTTCAGGCCATATATTCTGGGAAGGTTAAAGTGGTTTCAGGATAGTGACCACCGTGATTATTCATGTGTGTGTGTGTGTGTGTGTGTGTGTTTGTGTGTGTGTGTGAATGAAAAGGAGAGAGAAAACGTGGTGGAGGGTTTTCTGCTCATTAAGAAAGGCTGTATCTTCAGGCCTTGGAGCTGTGCCTTTTTCTATGCAATATTACGAACACGTTCATTTTGAGAAAAATAACCCATCAACTGATGATCACTGTATTTGCATCAAGGTGTGGACTGTAGAATATATCAAATATGGACATGTGTCCATGAATTTGAAACAGTCTTACTTTTCTAGTTTCATACCATACAATAAATGGATAAAAATTACATTCTGCATTTGTTTTCCTTATTTTCCATCACACTAAAGCATGCCACTATTAAAATATAGTGAGTGCATACACTCTTTAAAATTATGGTTCTTTATTAGGATCTTTACAACCTTTTCATTGTAGAAAATGGTTCTTCGGGCTGCAAAAATGTCTTCACACTAAGAAAAAAATTGTCATTTTAAGAACTGTTCCATAAAGTTTGTTTAGAGAACCTAAAATGGCTCTTTTACCACAAATGAACAGGTAAGCTGTATAATTGAGCTGCCCTGCATGAAGCAGCGGACATTTCTCCGCATCAACAGTTGCCTCCATTTTGCATCTATGACTCATGAGCTGGTAGCAGGAGTCTATTTCCAGTATTGGGGCCGCACAGCTGTGTAGCAGGGACAGTTTTAGCATGTGGCAGTGTCTGTGTAAAGTGTAGGGGGATGGCCGGCTCAAAACATGGCCCAACTGATCTCAGGTCAACATGAATGTTTTTTCCCCAGTGGATCATGTTGTTTTTTATGAGAGTGGTGAGTCAGTGTATGAGCTGTAGGATCACTCATGCTGACCATCTCACTTTTACTATGTTTTTCTTTCCTTTATCTAAAACAACTTTAGCTGTTTCTCAGTTCAGCTCTATGCGGACACAACCTTAATCCTGTACTGTTAAAAAGGGCTTGTGTTCATTTTCCGATCTGTTAGCAGGTGAAATATTTGCCTTCTCATACTGTATTGTTTTCAGTAAGTGTTATGGGTCTTGTGTCATAAAGCTGATTAATATGCTTTGGTTAGCATCTGTCCTTTCCCTTCAACCTTCTTTGTAGGCCCACTTTTATCCACATGAAGAAATGGGTCAAACCAAAGAAAAGAAAGAATGTGTTTCCTAACTGCAGCTCACAGTAATGCATGACTGGAAGGTGCTGTAATGTTTGCAGTTTTGTTAACTACAGTCAAAATGACTGACAGGCAGGGTGCACCTCAAAATCTTCATATTCTAAAAATTATTATTATTATTATTATTTAAATTATATATACTGTATATATATATATATATATATATATATATATATATATATATATATATATATATATATATATATTTGACATTTTATCCATTCTTATGTATTAATTAATTCATGTTAACATAGATCGGTATATTTCTTTTTTAACCTCTTAACAGTCAATTCTAGTAACACTCACTTTTCAGGATCCAGTCATTGATGGATAAAAGTTCCATCCTATATTTCCCACTTGAATACCCTGTTTACTTGCAAATATCTCTGAATAAAAAGTAAAAATACAATAAAAACCTTGTCAAGTTTCACAATAACTTGAATGATTCTTTTTTTCTTTTATATTTATTTTTAAGGAGGTGGGTGGTCTTCAAGCAAAAATAAAGAGTGATTTTTCATGACACCATTGACACTCCTGTCTGATGGACCAGTATCATGACAAGACAGGTCCTACCTCTCCATTAGCTATCAGTTATACGAAGTACACACAAACAACAGTAATTTAAAATACAAATCCAAAAAAGTTGGGACACTGTACAAATTGTGAATAAAATTAGAAGTTTCAAATTTCAATATTTTATTCAGGATACAACATAGATGACATATCAAACGTTTAAACTGAGAAAATAAGTTGATTTTAATTTTCATGGCATCAAAAAAGTTGGCACAAGGCCATGTTTACCACTGTGTGGCATCCCCTCTTCTTTTTATAACAGTCTGCAAACATCTGGGCACTGAGGAGACAAGTTGCTCAAGTTTAGGAATAGGAAAATATCCCATTCTTGTCTAATACAGGCTTCTAGTTGCTCAACTGTCTTAGGTCTTTGACGCATCTTCCTCTTTATGATGTGCCTAAAAGAGATGATGTCTGGATGGGAGCATATGTTGTTCTAGAACTTGGATATACCTCTCATGTAACCCCATACCAACAGAGATGCATGCTTCTGAACCGAGTGCTGATAACAACTAAGGTTGTCCTTGTCCTCTTTAGTCCGGATGTCATACCGTCCCAGTTTTCCAAAAAAGAACTTCAAATTTTGATTCGTCAGAACAATGAGCCTTGGCTCAGAGAAAACGCCTGCGCTTCTGGATCATATTTAGATATGGCTTCATTTATGACTTATAGAGTTTTAACCAGCAATGGCACAGTGGATTGTGTTCACCGACAATGTTTTCTTTAAGTATTCCTGAGCCCATTGTGATTTCCATTACAGTAGCATTCCTGTATGTGATGCAGTACTATCTAAGGGCCCGAAGATCACGGGCATCCAGTATGGTTCTCTGGCCTTGACCCTTACGCACAGAGATTGTTCCTGATTCTATGAATCTTTGGATGATATTATGCACTGTAGATGATGGTAACTTCAAACTCTTTGCAATTTTTTCTCTGAGAAACTCCTTTCTGATATTGCTCCACTATTCTTCGCCGCAGCATTGGGTGAATTGGTGATCCTCTTGACTTCTGAGAAACACTGCCACTCTGAGAGGCTCTTTTTATACCCAATCATGTTGCCAATTGATCTAATAAGTAGCAAATTGGACCTCCAGCTGTTCCATATATGTACATTTAACTTTTCCGGCCTCTTATTGCTACCTGTCCCAACTTTTTTGGAATGTGTAGCTCTCATGAAATCCAAAATGAGCAAATATCTGGTATGACATTTCAAAATGACACACTTTCAACATTTGATATGTTATCTATATTCTATTGTGAATAAAATATAAGTTTATTAGATTTATAAATTATTACATTCCTTTTTTACTCATAATTTGTACAGTGTCCCAACTTTTTTTGAATCGGGTTTGTATGTATTTAATTGCTTAATATACACTATAAAAAAAAGGTACAAAGCTATCCCTGGAGTGGTACTCTAAGATACAAAAGTTAATCTTTGTATCTTATTTATCCCTAAATAGAGCATGCAGTATCACTGCTTTAAAATTAAATATCAATATACTTTTGAAAAAGCAAATCTATAAAGCTGGTGGGGCAGCTGTGGCCTAATGGTTAGAGAGCCGGACTAGTTACCGGAAGGTTGCTGGTTTGAGTCTCGGTGCTAGCAGGAGTTGTTGGTGGGGGGAGTGTAAAAACAGTGCTCTCTTCCACCCTCAATACGCCTGGCTGAAGTGCCCTTGAGCAAGGCAATGAACCCCTAGTTGCTCCTTGGACACTGGATATATACCTGCCCACTGCTCTGGGTGTGTGTTCACTTCTCACTGCTGTGTGTGTGCACTTGGATGGGTTAAATGCAGAGCAACAATTCTGAGTATGGGCTACCATACTTGGCAAATGTTGCGACTTTCACTTTTTCACTTACACTAATCAGTATCTGTGTGCTATACTAGTATATAAGCTAAATGAAACGCACATCAATGGTCATTATAACATAGTTCAAGCAACATATCATAATGAGATTTTGTAGAATCGTAAGAAAGCAATAAAAAAGGGAATTCATCAAAGTTTTTTCGGCCAATAGGATCATTTGGGGTCCTACGGACCAGGTTTGCCAACACGCTTACAGGCTCTGTCCCAGCTCACATACCCATGTAAATCTCACGCCAAATTAGCCACCGTGCTTGTGATATGAAACAGTCTCGGCTTTGAAATTTTGTATGTTTTAATACGAAATTTAAACAAAAGATACAATGTTTTTGTACACTTAATGTGGCATAAACCATAAAATGTAGCACTTCAGTTAAAGCCAGAGCCTTTGTAAAAAATTAAATTAAATGAGAGGTCGAAAGTAACCTGCCCTTGCAGCTGCATTTCTAATTTGATTCTGCTCAGTTCACAGGCCATGAAGCGGACAGTCTTCCTTGTTTCTGTGGAGGCACAGTGAGAAAGAGAGAGAAGAAAGAAGAATGAGAGAGACTGCAAGAGCCTTGCTCTCTCCTCCCCTTCTCCCTGTCAGGTTGGCTTTGTGCAAGTATCTGAATGATCTTGTTCTGCTGTGACCACGGAGGGAAAGAAGCCACACCTTCTCTCCGCCAACCACAAGCTCAGCTCAGCAGGCACACAAGCAGTTGCACTTTTATATAACACACACACACACACACGCACACACACCAGCCCATAGCTGCTCCCTCTGGCTGGAATTTGAATCGTGTGTTACAGCGGCATCTTCACCCATCCTCTGAAGAATAGATGGTAATGCTTTATTTACAGCGTCCATGTTACAGATATCACATTACTGCACTTGATTACATAGTTATGGTTAAATTCATCATTATTGTTCTATAAATATACATACATTAATATATCTGCAGAATCTGGACAGTCTGGTATTCATTGGCTTAATTTTTGACTTTCAAGAAAAAATGTCAAATTATATTTCAGTTTTCAGGACAGGAATAATTTAACCAATTTACACTAAATAATACACTGTTGTCTTTTTCAAAGATGTCGTCTTGTACCTTTATAAAACTATTGTGAGAACTGAAAGTAAGGCTGAATGTAATGTTTAACAGTATAATAATAGTAAACATTTGAAATACATAGAGGATAAATATTTGACATATTTGAATACTGATACATTAAGCATACGCAGATTGAAAGTTGAGCAAATGACTCAACTCTGAAGTTGAGAAGTTAGAGAACTTTCCCAATTTGACATAATTTAAAATGCATTAGCTACAAAATACATAGTTATACATCATCTACATTACACACCAAAATCAACAGTAATCACCATTTCTTTAAAGTCCCCATGCTTCCTCAAGCATAGCAAATTAATTTTTTGAAATGTAATGGGTTATGGGTATTCCCCCATTGTGGGATACTACAAGACAAGGACCATCCAATCATGCAATATCCACATTATTTGTTTGTTTGTTTCTTTATTCATAAAGTAGTTTATAGTTTTACAACATGCATTGATTTGATTTTAAAATTCTGAATTTTTATTTTATTAATTGTCAAACACACACTGTGAACATTGAATTTACTGTTAAAAAAGCTTGAGTTAAGTAAATTCAATTAAATGATTCATTATTATTTAGCAATAATAAATCATATTTTTTACTTGATCAATGTAAAACGTAATAAATTAATAAATGCTATTTTAAATATTTTTTTAAAGTTACCTGAAACACAAACAAGGACTGAATTAAAACAATGATGGATAATTTAAGATTTCAAGGCATCAGACATACAGACCCCACAGTTTAGAAGTTTCACTAGAATGAAAGTTTGCCATATAACAGTGAGCTTATGCCGGGTTACATTTGTATCGAAGGTCATGGAGAGTTAATTATTATGAAGGACACTGAGCCCTAAAGGATGGAGCCAAGACTGTCAGACTTGCATGGATTTTTAAACCTATTGTGTAACACAGGGTTTACTATCAGACACTTCAAAAAAAAAAAAAATTATATGGTGTGTTGCTGTGAATGAGTTTGTAAAATTTTGGCAGACGTGTGATTGTAAATATAGTTCATGTGATCTTGTATTTGTGTGTGTGTGTGTGTGTGTGTTGAGGGGAAAGAACAGGAAGTAAGAAACAGACCACACACACCTGCTATATAGAGAGAGTGGGTGTGAGGAAGTGTGTGGGAGCTTGACATTCACAAAATAACACATAATAAGCATATTAAAACATATTCAGTAACGCAACGAGACAGAGAAAAAGAAACAGATTGCAAATATTCATATGGTGGAAGCAGATTCGAAGAAAGATCTTGAATATGACATCCTAAATACTAAGCTTATTACATCTGTTCACTGGATGTTTATTCCTTTAATGCCCGGAAACACTTTTAGACATCCAACAGCATTTTCTACAGGTGATGTTTAATGTCAGTTAGAGGATCATACATTGGCGTCATGTGTGGCAGGTGGGTGAGTTGTCCAGCAGGCCCAAGCAGGCACGATCAGAGCATGGCGGGCAGTGCCAGGGCTATCTGTGGTGCTTTCTGCCAGAGCAGATGAGGAGAATGGAGCAGTAGGAGAGCAGTGCAGAGTGACTGCAGCATTAACCTAATTACAGTCTGGCCCTGCTAAATAAACACTTATTAAATTTGCATGCTCAAATACACTTTTGGACAGAGCAGGTCACAGTGCATGCACCCTTTTGCTGTCACCCAAAAGTCCACACTTTGTTAAAGAATATTAATTTGTTTTAAAAGGACATGAAGTAAAGACCCTTTAAATAAATGTAAAAAAAATACCATATATAAAATGACATTTGTCCAAGGTGTTTCCCTCTAGCATACCATGACTATGCATAGGAAAAGTGGTTAAAAAATGAATTAAAAAAAAATAACTAATGCATTTTAGAAGATAATAAAAATAATTGTATTTATTTGTTGGTTGGGATGCATGACCGTGGGAAGTGAAATTTTTATACAAGTTATGAAATTGATGTTGTTCAGGCACCACACAACCACTCTCTGACCAAAACCTCAAGCTTTCATTTGCGTGGTTAACTGCACAGTTAACAGTTTGTGCCAAGGGTCTGGTTTAACCTTGTTAACCTCTGCTGGTAGATGCTGTAACTAAACCTACTGTTTCTGAAAAGTGATCAAAATGATCCATGTTCTGACTTTAGGCACTAACTCACAAGACGTTAACTGAGGTACTAGAGTTTTGTGGATTCCTTGTGGATTATTGTGATGTTTTATCAACAGTTTGTGTGACGGCACCCATTTATTGCTGAATATATTATTGGTGAGCAAGTGATGCAATGCTAAATTTCTCCAAATCAGTGTCGATGATGAAACAAACTATTCCACATCTTGGATGGACCGAGGGTGAGTTAAATGTGCATCAAATTTTCACTATTTCGAGATTTCCACTGAAGAGCCACTCGTGTCACCTGCCACTAGGGGTCTCCCTCTCCCCGCTCGCGAGGGCGCACATTTCAAAGATCAGAAACAAAATACTGTAACAATATCAACTGTTTCTCTCAGAATTAACCATCAAAATCCAACACACACAAACACAAAAGTAAAGCAAGGACTATGTTTACATACTAAAAAATATGCAAGCAATATTAACAAAATATGAGTCCTTACAAATAACATTTAAAATTCCAGCTACATTATGCTGGACCTTTAAGAAATATAATTGCCATGTTTAAAAAAAAAAAAAAAAAAAACTGTTCAACTGTACACAATTATTATTCTGTTTATGTTCAGGTCCAATGAGATTTGAGCAGATTAGGTTCATATAGAGGCTGGGATTAACCTCCACCCGTACGATAATCCGTGTCAGCATATTTCTTTGACACGTAGCTACACAATAGAGATGTTCCTTAATTCGTTTCGAGATTTTCTGTTTGATTTACAGTTTTCTTCTTGAACTTGGGCACCTTGCAGCTCCCTGTCCGGTCTGCCACGACACTGACAGATTCCTGGGCTGGACCGCCTTGGATAAGCATCCTATGGTATTTTGTTCAAGATGGCGGTGGCGAGCATGGAAAAGGACGCGATAGTAAGTCACAAATGCCTTTGAAGTCTTACAATGCTTCAGATTTACATAATATAGCCATTATTGTTAACAGAACATTAATTTAATAAGAAGCGCAGTGGAAATCAGAACGCATCACATACATGCGTTGAGATAACTCGTTCATCTCTCACACTTAGAGTTGAAAAAATCATAATGATTTTGAAATGCAGACGCAGTAGACCGCAGTGGACAAAGAATACTTAAAGCGTTATTATAGCTCTTATGTATATAGTGCACATTATGTTTTTTCAAGTGCAGATGTAGAAGGCGTGTCGTTTTATTGTTAAAATCGTGTGCATTTGAATTACAGTGCTCGTGTTTTATTGTATTCCTCATATTTAACTGCTTTTTATATTTGTTAATCTTCTCTTTCTCATCTGAAGAACACCAAAGATGATCTTCACCTTAATAATTCGTTTGGAGATTCTGGGCTTATCTCCCCTGATAAAGAAGACATCTCTCGTATTCTGGTAGAGATGATGTTTAAAAAGCATTGTTATCTTATGTTATAGTTTCTGCTGCTGCATTGATGATTTTTGTTTGTTTGTTTGTTTGTTTTTCCCCATCTGACAACCAGACAGTTCCTTTCAGTGGACGGATCAGAGGTGGGATGAGGCCTGGGAAGAAAATCATTATAATGGGCATCATTGATCCAGAGCCAGACAGGTATGTTTTCATATCAAAATTGCATACATTTAAGAATGTACACATTCTAACAGTTGCAAATGGTTACATCAGACAGAAGCTCTGTCTCAAAACCTTGCAGGCTCCCCTTAAACTACATTTTTGGATGTCATGGGTCTATATTCTGTCTGGATAGGCAGCACTATGTTTTGAGAAACAGAGCCTCTTGTTTCAGATTGCATTGGGTTGTAGATCTGCTTGAGAGACACACTGCGTGGGTGTGTGCCCTGCTTTGTGATGATGGGTGTTTAAATGAGCTGCTAAGGAAACATATCAAAACACTGAGAGAACTGGGTGTGTCTTGGAAACGTATTATTTTAGGATGTTGATTTTAATAATCAGTGGTAAATCTTTTGATTCATTGGTAGTTCACGTTCACCTTATGTTGTTCTAGCCTGTATGAGTTTCTTCTATTTTATGGTGATATATATATATGGGTATAGATCACACACACCCTTTTAGGGGTACATTTACCAACATTCTCAGTCACCGTTCACATTATTGCAGTTGCACCGCTTATTTAGGTAGGGAAGTGGACCACCAAACGGCAAGTACCGTATGAGAGCCTAAGAATGGGCAAAGCTGAAAAGGCTCAACAGCAGTTTGTGATTATTACACGGTTTCAACAATGTGGGGTTGGTAAGACTTATTTTTTAAAATTATTATTATTATTTAAAGTTCTTTTATGCTCACCAAGTCTGCATATATTTGATACAAATACACTAAAAACAGTAATGTTGTTTAAATTAATATATTTCAAAGTGTAACGTATTCCTGTATTGTAAAATATGAATTGTTGACATCCATTCCTCCAGTCTTCAGTGTCACATGATCTTTCAGAAATCATTCTGTAATGCTGATTTGATGCTGAAGAAATATTTATTAAGTTGAAAACATAACCAATGTCTGCTTAATTAATTGTTGGCCTGCTTCATTTTTTTTTTTTTGTAGTAACCTTATTACAATTTTCTTTCACGATCCTTTGAATAGAACGTTCAAAATGACTGGATTTTGACAAATCTTTTGTCAAAAATGTTTTATCTATTTTAATGTACTGTATTTCTTTCTTGCTGAAGAATATTAGTTTAATTTATAAAAATGTCAAACTTTAAAACCGTGTTGTTTAGTGGTTATTTCAAACTAGTTTCAATTGGTTTTTGTTGCAATTTACATTCATGCATTTGGGAGACATATTGGCATTTTTCCCGGTATTGTTCCCTGGGAATAATTTATTTGCTGGTATAGTAATGGTTCCTGGCCTGAGGGGATGGAGCCATTTCTTAAATTGTCTTTAAATTGTATTTATGCCGCAAATTTTTAATAAGCGTGCACCAATAGAAATCCTGATATATCAATGGTTAAGGGATACTAATGTGTAATTTCAGCTCAGGAATTCAGCCTTTCTAAACAGACTGCTGATCCATTAAGAATCCACTGTGGTGCTCATTCAATGTGATGGTGATGGATTCCAGTGCAGGCCTAAATTACTATGGAATTCATGGAAAGTTGATGTATGCTAGTTTTCTGTAATGTTTGGTAAACAGTTTGTAATGCTTCATCATGCCACGGTTGTCATATGGTTATGATGACATAACATAGAAAACATATTTGGACCAATGAATGAATCTTTAAAAAAAATAAGACCAACTTTAGGTAGTGCATTGCACCAGAAATGGGCTGTTTGCATGCTTAATGTTTGTTTTCTGCACAGCTTTGTCATCAGTTTGACATGTGGCCACAGTGATGAGAAATACGATGAAGAGCTCAGTGATGTGGCCCTTAAACTCAGTGCACGATTCAACGAAAGACAGTTCCTGAGGAATGCACGGCTTTCTGGGAAGTGGAGTGAGGAAGAGGCACCCATAGCTTACTTCCCCTTCATCCCGGACCAGCCTTTTAGGGTAATGAGCTGAAACACTGACATCTACATGCTCTCTAATCTGAGATCTCTAATCTGCATGAAGCATGAGTCCAAGGTTGTGTGCAAAACCAGTGGCAGCTGCCTCATTGCTTAGTCAGTCAGACTTAACGGACACCACTGTTTTACGCAGGTATGTCTTCAGACAGAAGGAAGTACCGACATAATGTGAAGCCTAAAGCAGTGGTGTTTAGTGGAATTCTGTAACAGTGGCAAATCTCCTTATTTTTCCCCCTGTGTTTTAATGTTAAAGGCTTCTGAAACACCACTTATATTACACTATCAACCAAAACTATGAGATGTTTTTGTATGTTTATAATTATTATATACTTTAATTAAAATCATCACAAAAGTTTTAAAAAAATAAGCTTTTATGTTTTTTTTTTTTATATATATTTTTTATTTATTAAAGGGGGGGTGAAATGCTCATTTTCACTCAATATCCTGTTAATCTTGAGTACCTATAGAGTAGTACTGCATCCTTCATATCTCCAAAAAGTCTTTAGTGTTGTTATATTTATAAGAGAAAAATAGTCTGTGCCGATTTTTTTCGGAAAAACATGAGCCACTGGAGGCGTGACGTGTGAGCGGAGCTAAAGAATCACGTGCGTCAATAGGCTTTTTCGTTGAGAGCATGTGGAAGCTGTGACATTACCGTGAGGGAAAAAAAACATCATGCAAAACAAACCATGGCTAACAGTCAGATTCAGCCGTTTATTTATGATCCAGAATCAAATCCCGAGGCTGAAACTGAACGAGAGCAGCAGCAGCAACGACTCGCTCCAAGCGGGGCTCGAACCCGGGTCTCCAGCATGGGAGGAGGACGCACTAACAAGGAGGCAGAGACATTTTAAGCAGTTTTACTCACCGCCTGCGGTTCCAACACACGATCGTGACCCTTTTTCGTTGGGATTGCATCATCCTTAAGAAATAAACGATACGCAAATCCGTCGTCAAACTGGGCCTTGTTTGTAGAACAAGCATCTTCGAAATGCAGGGAAGGAACCAACACAAACACTTGCACAACTCCGTCGATGCCAATTTTAGAAAAAAAAGTTAATTAGTTGAAGGACCCCATTCATGATTGTAACTGAAGCCCATGATGTGCACATGGTGAATTTTTTTCCCTCAGAACTGTTCAAATATTACATTTATTAGGAGCCACTACAAAATTGTCATTGACAGAAAATGTCCTCCGGTGTGAGGCCTGTACAGTTACACCATAGGACAAAGATGTCACACCACAAGACAAGGTCTCTTTAAAAAGTATTTTAAATGATTAAAGATTTGTTTTACTCCTCTTTCTTTTTTGATCATATTTGATGTTCTTAAATGAAATAATTACATTGATTAAAGTATTCTCTGATGTTTTTGCAGAAAACTTGTACTATTATAAAGTGTCATGAAAAGAAGTATAAAATTTGATATTTAGTTTTTTAAACTGAAAGACTTAAAGGAGAGAAATTAGTGGAAGAGAGAGGACATGGAAATATTGATAGAAAATTAACAGATCCACCAGAAGGGAGGAGATCCCAAGAGAACGATACAGAAAGTAAATGGAATCAAAATGATAGCTTAAATAGAGTAGCCATATAGTTTTAAATTCATTCACATCTTAATGAATATAGTTTGAATATCAATCATGTTTAGCTGTGCCGCACATGCAGCGGTGGGCTTGAAGAGTTTCAGTAACATACTGATTGACTTTTATTGATAAATTAGTTTTTGTTTTGTTTAAAAAAACATGTTGATGTTATTTGTATTTAAATTAAACTTTCTTTTTCCTTTGACATGTTCAAAATTAAATAGAAATAATTTCATGACTACCATTTCTGTCCTTTAGTGTGATGTAATGTCCTATGGTGTGACGCATAAAAGATCACAGATTTGCTTTTCTCAAAATATCTATAAAAAAAAATATTGCTTTATATAATGGGACACATTGTACCGTTGAAAAGTTTTTGATATTTGAGATATATACAATCATCTATTTTATTTTATTTTTTCAGAAAGTATGACTGCTTTTGAATGTCAGTTTATTCCTTTATAATAGCCAATTACAGAATTATTCTGTATGGCAGAGAGTTGTATGATCAAAGTGGGTAAAGATGCTCCAAGATAATGAGTGCTTATTGTTTGTAATCTGGGCTGGTGAACCAAAAAATGGGTCACCGTTTCTAAATGCTGAGCTGAGATAAGCAGTCATACAAAAAAGACAAGCACTTCCTTTCAACACACTGTCCACAATGCAGCCCAGTGACTGACAAAGGATTCTTTTGATTTGATCTCATTTTGCTCTTTCTCTCCTCTCCTTTCCCCTTTTATACAGATTGAGATCCATTGTGAGCACCAGCGTTTTAGGATCTTTGTGGATGGACACCAGCTGTTTGACTTTTATCACAAAGTAAAGTCTTTATCTGCCATTAATATGATCTGGATAGTTGGGAGTCTTCATATCACCAAGCTGGGCTAACCAAGCACACCTGAGCACGCGCCAGAAAGGACTTCTCACAGGTGACCATCTGCACCTGTGCGCTTGCCACAGCTCTCACAAAGACATCAACAACATCTGCATTTTCACTTCTCTTTTGCCCTCTAACCTAACATCGTGATGATTTCTGAGTATTGTATCATAACCTGTTGGTGAATGGTTGCAATATCAGATGTGTGTTTTCCAGTATCTTTGCTTCATACTGTAGCATATTTGTTCAGCTTCAAAAGAAATTCAGGGATTGCACACTTTGATATGCACTCTGTGGCAGTAACATACGCCTCTGGGGTTTAGCTGCTCGCCATAGACACTGCCAATGTACTTGTGCTTGTAGTCTAGCAGTGTAGTTTCAAAATGATCCAAAACTCAGGAAATCAGATAGATCAGTAAATTATATTTCATTTCATTCTGATGACAAATTTACTTTAAATTATTATAAGATACTCTAAAATGTGTTGGCTGCTAAAATATAGGAGCTCAGATTCAGCATTTGTCATTCCACGTTTGTTTGATTTGCATTATTTAATCTTAATAATTTAAAATATTTTGGAAGGAAGATGTTATTTTAAAATGGCATACCTTTCCTTTCCTGTGTCTGTTCATTGCAACTTCATTTTTGGGAGATAGATATGTTACACTGAAATATTAGAGAATGTAGGTTTGCCCCTTAATAGTCGACAAACTGTTAGTTGACAAGAAGAGGCGTGGTCGATCAAAAACGTATTAGTCACAGAAAAAAAAAAAACAATCCAAAGGAAGTTGAAAAGTCACGTAGTCCGTGATGTACAGATTATTAACAGCTGGTCTTAGTGGTATTTGCGGTACATCAGTCAAGATATCCAAACCTTTTTTTGTTCATCAAATTCAAATGTGGCTTATCATCTGAAACATGTAAGGAGCAGCAACATGGCTGCTTTCTCTAACATTTACCTAGAAAAATGTATCCTATTCAAGTGTTTATGTGGAGTGTGGAAGCAGCATGCTCACTAGATGACCGTTAACTTGGAGGCACCCGTGTGATCATTTGCATTTAACTTAAAATACTATAATTTTCTAACGGAGTAATACATCTTTTTGTGTGCACTCACAATGACAAAGACAATTGTGCTTTTGTAAAATAATGAAAGCAAACATTACGTTTTCTGCTATCTAGGGCTCTGTGAACTTGAGGATGTCAAAAACAGTTAGCCAAAACTCCACAATATATCTAGTGAAATGTTAAATGGTCCAAATCAAATGGGAAACAAATAATTTCAGATTGTGGAATCACTGCAGCCGAAAATACAGAAAACACTTGTTTATCAATGAATTATTATAATGTTAAGGCAATTGTCTGGGGTTTTTTTTAATACAATTTTTCTTGACGCATTCATAATTTTTCTGCCGGTGTCCTGTGGCAAGTTTTATATGTTTTATTTTATACGCTTCAGTGCTAATAGTCTATAGGCAATTAAAGGCTCATATTAATTATGAATTATATGGTTCTATTAAATAAACGTGCAGTTGATTAGTCGACTAATTGCTAAAAATTAATGACTGCTAGTCGACTAGAAAAATCTTTAGTCGAGGGCAGCCATAGTAGAATGTCACATGAGGATTATTTAATTCAAGGTAGAAGACTTTATTTTTAGAAATTTGATCATCCAGTTATTCTCTTACACACCTGCACAATATTTAATTACAAGAGTATAATGTTAAATTCTTGGCAACTAAACCAACAAATTATTGCTTTTGGACACTTCCAGTGTTTTCTGTGAGGAATGACTTCAGTGATGCAGTTTTGCAAAAAAATAACTCCGCTTATGTTTACGCTTTATTATAGACTTCGTAAAAAAAAAAAAAAAAATAAAAAAAAAATTAAGGAGCAGATATAACAGGGCTGAATTTTTTCTTGAATGTGAGGTCATCCACTGATAGGCTTCGTAAAAGCTTAGCTGTGGGTGTAAATGAGTGTGTGTCTTCAGTCTTAAAAAAAATAAATAAATTATTCTCTCCTTCTTCCTCGTACTTCTAATGTCACTCCTCTAAATATATAAACATAATATGAATGGTCAGCGTATTTCCTGTATTCAGCAGTGCTTTTTGCTCTGAACCTTTGCCCTGTAAACCCAAAATGCTGTCCACTCGGTTGTTTTTCTGCTCAACTTCCACTTGTAGGATTGGATTAGTATGATAACAGTGATTATTATTGCTACTTATTATATTACAATATTCGAAAAACACCTCTTGATTTGCATTCATTTGCATGACATGTATATTATATTACATGTATATTACCATTCAAAAGTTTGGGGTCTATAAGATTTTTTAGTTTTTTTTAGTTTTTGAAAGGAGTCTCTTATGCTCAAAAGACTGCATTTATTTCATGGTAACTGCAGTAAAAGCAATAATGTTGTTTGTGTGAAATATTATTTACATTTAAATTTACTTTGCATTTGCGAGCTGAATTTTCACTCTGGCCTTCAGTGTCATGTGATCCTTCAGAAATCATTCTGGTTTGCTGATTTGATGGCTCAAGGAACATTTCTTACCAATGCTGAGAACATCTGTGCTTAATATTTTTGTGGAAACTGTGATATTAATTGGTATTAATTTCTTTAAAAAAAAATTACTGACCCAAAACTTTTGAACGGTGGTGAATGTAGTACTACGGTCACATAAATTCTCGTTGATGAATGTGCCATGTGTTTGTAGTGAAAGGGTCAGCCAATTTGCTTTCTCAGTAGTCAGTATTACTGTATATTCAGTATTATGGCAATTGGCTAAATATGGCTAATATTTCTAATATTATACTTCGTCTGTGTCCTGGAACTCATGGAAATAGAGGCAGTGATGAATGAAATTGAAGGGCTGCTGTTTTTGTCTGCTTTACTGGGACGATCTACTTGACTGAATTCCATGTGATGGAATGATGCTATTATACACCAGAGTACTTAACACCAGCCAAAAACATTTGCCACATCAGCGTCTGGCCAACATTTGAAGTCAGAGGATTTACTGAGTTCAATAGAGAGCTTGTATTAAAGATCCTCACTCTGTTGAGAAGGTACTACTGATGGAAAACGTCCAGCTAAATAAAGTATTGTACATTTAATTTGAAATAGGTCATTTTAATGCTGATATTACCTCTGCATTTTTTTGTCTCTCAAACTCGTGCAGACATTGTTTAAATGATATTTGTATGGCAGCACAAGCAATATGGTCCCATCTGACATGTGGAAAAATGCACTTTGATATGACATACTTAGCAACTGAAACATGGTCATCTGGTCCAATGTGATACACTTAATAGTATTGCTATTTAACTGCTTAATTGGTGAGTTGTGAGCTTCATTCTGTCTGGTGTGGTTTTAAAGTTTAAATGTTGACCATTTTGAACATCATTTAGTCTCTAAACATTTAGTGTGTGAATTTACACCTAGATAACTGAAACTGAAAAATGGGGAGGGAGAATCTGTATTTAATAAAAATAACATGTCAATAGTGTTGACTGTGCTTAAAGAAAACCTTAGTATAATAATAGATTTTGTTAAAGTATTTGACAGACGCTGTTATCCAAAGTGACTTTACAGTTTCGCTGAAATTTGGTTAAAACTCTTCTCCCTATGATCTTACTAAATATTTCCTGAGTACTGATACCAGTTCTGAATGCTTCCATCTTTATTCCTGTTTCTTGTCTTGTATCTCAAAATTACCAATCTTTCAAACTAGTTCACATTCATGAGGGCTGAAAATGAATGTCCTGGTTGTAAACTATTGTTATGAAGCCTTCAAACTTTGGATGTACATATACTAATAAGCCTCTGTTTGATTGTTTTGATTATCTGTTTGATAATTTTTATATATATATATATATATATATATATATATATAATATATATATATATATATATATTAATATATATATATATATATATATATGTATCCTTTTGCTACTGCAATAATGTCTTAACACTAAAGAGAGTGTTAGTATGGTGTATGTGATATTTATTCTGAGTTTTACAATGGGTTAACAGTTCATCAACATTTTAGTTGATTTCTTTAGAATCTAGGTAGCATGGTACATGTTTGTTTTTTCCTTTTTGGATGTTCAGAGCTTTGATTTAAGAAATTAATATGTCAGTTCTTTTATATAAAGAAATCATTTTCAGACTTGTTTATGTATTTCTAAAGTGGCTGATTATTTAGAGGTAGTTTGTATTGTTGGATGTAGCTGCACAATCTTTTTCATGGATTAAAACCTGCAGAGGTATTTATTTATTGTAACTTGGTATTTATCAGAAATGTGCCTATTTAAATGTGGCGTTGGTGTTTGGGATCTAAAATGTTATTCTTACTAATAATTTATACAAACAGAGATACAAATTTGACTTGCCCTTTATAGATTGATTGATTTTGTAATGCATACTTAATGTGTGGTTGAAGCAAGTGCTGCTATTGACTCTAAATCAATAAAAACAATTTACTAAGGTATGAAAAGTTAGTCATCCAGAATCCCCTGTAAAATACTTCAGTATATATAGTACAACTAAAGAGTAGCATTTGGGTGAAAAAAGTGAATATGTGAATGAAAATGTGCATTACAAATATCTAAAAGTACACTTGTGGTAATTATGTTGTGACTTCTGTCAACAGGATAAACATAAGCTAATGTCAACGCATTGTGTTTTTTTATTTTAAAGGCAAGATTTGGTTATTTTGTGAATTCTGTAACCTCCATGAATATCGGTGCTTTTCTAATAGATTTGCAAACCAATAAATGAACAGACTTTGAAGTCATTTAATGTGTCCTGTGTAAGCACTTAACATAAACTATTCCAGAAAGCTGGATATCTGAAACAGCCCGGGTATATTTAAGGGGCAAGCAAGGGGATAATCTCAGTAAAAAAAAAAAAAAATCTAAGTCAAATATTATTCTAATATGTTATTATTTTTATTTTATTGTGATATAATAGTTATTTAATAGTTATTTTAAAACTGCTTGGCGATTTACCAAGTTCAAGCAAACGCGCAAGCGTAAACGTCAAACTCTGTTAATTGCAAGAATATAGTGCCCTCTAACTGGTTGGTTTCTTTTATTGGAGAAATAAATTATTTCATTTCATATCATTGTAATAATATACTTTTGAAATCATAACATAACTTTAACATCCGATTAGCCTTTTTGTATGATATACGTTTTCTACTGTGATACAAAAACAAAAAAGGCAGTACATTTGGCACAATGTACAAATTCTTTCACAAAAGTGAATCTAAAGAGGGAGCTATACGCCACCAAAAAACCAAAACGAATACCGTTGCTATTTCATTACTATGTAGCCTAAATACTTGTTGATAAAACGAGGTCTAATCAAAAGTATTAAAGGAAAGGCTAAATAAAGTTCATTTAACTCCTTTAAACAACCCTGAAAGAGGCTAATAGTGGAAAACTCTAACTGGAAGTTTTTTTTAAGTATTCTGGCAATCTCGTCTACGTAGCCTTTTATACCATCAGCAGCAATAACAGGCTCCTGTACTGCACGTCTTAGGTGTCGCTCTTCATTT